>NC_038245.2:13243951-13412976 GCF_000004515.6 Glycine max
GAAATTGAATTTGTGGAGCCAAACTTTGGAGCCAAAATTTCACTAATTATGATTAGTGAATTTTAGCTATGGTTCAGCCCACTAAATTCAAGATCAAGTCCAAGATTCTCCACTAAGTATGCTTAGGTGGCATGAGGCATGTAAAGCATGAAGCACATGCATAAAGTGTGACTATATGATGTGGCAATGGGGTGTAGCAAGCAAATGCTCACCTCCCCCTCTAAAATTTAATTGGATTGGGCTTCTCCCAATTCAATTAAATTTATTTTCCAACACACACATCAAATATTCACTTAATGCGTGTGAAATTACAAAACTACCCCTAATACAAAAACTAGTCTAGGTGCCCTAAAATACAAGGGCTGAAAAAATCCTACATTTCTAGGGTACCTTACCTACATTATGGAGCCCTAAATACAAGGCCCAAAAACAATGAAACCTTAATCTAATATGTACTAAGATAAGTGGGCTCATACTTAGCCCATGAGCCCGAAATCTACCCTAAGGCTCATGAGAACCCTAGGGCCTTCTCCTGCATCTCTGGCTCAATCTTCTTGGAGCCTTCTATCCAATGCCCTTGCGGGGTAGGATTGCATCAAGTTTCTTGACATACTTGGTTTGATGGATATAGATTCCATTGTTTTGCTTAAAGTAAAGACGAAGATTAGGAGTTCCAATTAAATATCTAAATGTTCTTTTGACAACAGCGAAGTGAACTTGTAACACCCTGAAATTTTGCTAATTGTAAATCGATGTTTAAGTGTATTTATTGTGTTATTTGATTATATGGTTGACTTGGATGAGTTGAGGTATGGTGTGAATTAGCCATGTGTGATTTGCTTGATGTGGATGTTGAGTTATGTGGAGTTGTATTGACCTAAGTTTAAATTATGAGATTTCAAATTCTACCTAAATCTATTCCAGTAAAACCATGATCCTAGATTCATTAACCGTTGGATCGCCTTAAAATTTAAACTATAGGTTCATAACCTAGGTATTCAAGTTTTGACCGTTAGAATTTTTAAAATAATAATTTTTGACATCTCGCTTAGCACACTTTGCACTAAGTGCAATTGCAACCTAATAGGGTATTGCGTTGAACGCAAATTGTCGCCCTCAGCGCAAATCCCAACTCGAGAGGGGTTTGAGATTAGCACAAAAATTCATGCTTAGCACCAAAAGTGCATTCTCGCTTAGCGAAAAAAGCTTGCTAAGTGAGATCTATAGATTATAAATACGTTCTTCAGCGTGAAAAACACGATTTCACGCCTCTCCCTCTCAAAACTTCATCCAAACCACCCTAGAAACTCCTCCTCCTCCACCCATGACCACTAGTGGCCACCATGAGCAGCCATTGATTACCACTGAACCACCACTTGGAGAAGAACATTTTAATCAGATCGGAATCCTCAAAATCCACCTCAAGGATTCGGTTGAGAATAAGCTATCGATCCTTTCTTTCATAGCCTCTCTGAGGTAATCTTGACTTCTAAGCCTTTCTCCTAGTTAGTTTGAACTTTTCTTAGTGTCTCTTGTGTTTTGGTTACTATAATACGGTGTTTTTACACTTCCTTTGAAAAACTCTTGAAAATGAGACGTTGTAAAAGTTATTTTTTTTATAAAATTGATGTTGTTTTTGTGACCTTTGTTGAAACCTGGTCACATTGGCGTGGTCAGAATTTCAAAATGACGTCTCTTTGTAGTAGAACACAAAATACCCCTTAACCCCTTTTTGTTTTGACAAGGGTAATTGACCCCAAATGTTGTTATTAACCTTGTTTTTGAAATCTATAATAAATTCCCTTTGATTTGGTATATAAAACCTTGCTTTTGGACCGACAAACGTGAATGAGAGAGGTCTCTGAGTGACACAAGGAGGAGCTGACAGAGAGCTCACGATAGGTGATAGGAGTTTATTATAATTTTATGGCTTTAATACCATAATTAAGGTTAGGGAATCCAATTATGGGAATGTATGTTTGTCCCTATGTATGTTGGTTTTCAAGAAAAATAATGGTTTCGACTAATGGGATGTGATACATCTGTTATTGATAAATGACATTATTATTTTTATTAGACTTGTGTTGTTTGAAGACTTGGGGAGTGTGAATCTCATACATGAACTATATATGTATGTATGTGCGGAATGTGATTTACTGATGATATTGTTATTAATGATATTAATTGATATGAGGTGACATTGATGTTTATGATAATGTTGATAGAGTATGATGTTGTTATTAAAGATGATATTGATAATAATTGATATGAGATGAGGTTGTTATTGATGATTATGTTGATATGAGATGATGTTGTTGTTGTTGATAATGTCATTGAGATGAGATGATGTCGATGTTGATAATGTCATTGAGATGAGATGATGTTGATGTTGATAATGACATTGAGATGAGATATTGTTGATGTTGAAAATTTCATTGTGATGATGTATGTTGTGTATGTACATGGGGTTGTAGTGACCATAATGAATATCCCTGGTGGGGCAAATATAGTGGTTAAAGAGCTTTAAGCATCTCTGGAGGAGGATGGCTTAAAATCTTTAATTATTCACGGTCAGTGCATTAATGGTGTCCATGTTTCATGCTTCATATTGCATGGAAATAGTATAAACTTTGTTAGTAAATACTTGTAGTTTCTCGTGAGGGGGAATACTTGTACTTAGGGGCATGTCACTCAATTTGAAACTCCGTTGAGACTCAGGTTTATCACCATGGGGGGGAAGGGGGGAGTTACCTGTGCACGACAGGGTGACCTCGACACTTGTTGCCTAGTTTTCCTAAGTGAGAGTGTTGCATGGACACGCTTAGGCTATTTCTCGATCAATGGTACCACATTGCATTTGAGAGTTTAGGTCAGGTGCATGCATCATACTGAGCATGATTGATTGGACTATAGAAGGATGATGACTACTTGTTGAGTATATTTTGGACTAATGGATGCTTGTGTATTATTATGCTATTTGTTAATGTTTTCTTACCAATCATGGTCATTTGATATTTGTGTTGATTTATTTTATAATAAGCCCACCCTTACAATTTTTGTACCGTGTGGTTGGTACATGTGATGATCTTGAACCTTCGTTCGTGGGAATGGATAGACAACAGTAGAGTACGTGAAGTGAGATTCTTTTGTGGAGCCGCCAAGCCGACGTGATGATGTTGGGATCATTTTGGGAGAGAGTTGTATTTTGTTAATCAACTCCTCCATAGTTGGTTCTATAATTCTTTTTGAATTGAGGACGTAAATCACATATTTAATTATATGTATGAACTAGTTTACTTTACGTTATGTGAATGATGTGTACTGAGTTTATATATATATATATATTCCTTGAAGTAATTGTGCGTTTGTTTGGTGAACGTATATCGCGAAAAATTTACTCTCATTTTTCATAAGCCAATTAACGTAATTTTATTTAAAAATTGAAATTCATGTGGTTTATAGTAGTGATATCGTAGCGATGAGGCAGGTTCTTACAGAACTTCCCTTAGATGTTGTTGGAATCTGGCACATAGTCCAACACTAAACAATATGTCGAGTCTGGATGTAGTAAGATATAATAAGGATCCAACCATAGCTCTGTCTTATGAGTTATTCATTTTGTTGGATTCCTCGTCCTATCCAAGACATGTTGTTGGATGCATACGAGTCTTCATTTCTTTTGCATCTTCCAGCTTGAACTTCTTGAGAAGTTCCTTGACATACTTGGTTTGACGGATATAGATTTCGTTGCTAGTATGTTTTATTTGTTGTCTTAAGAAGAACTTTAACTCTCCCATCATACTCATTTCGAATTCTACCTGCATTAGCTTAGAAAAATCCCTATAGAGAGGTTCATTAATGGCACCAAATATAATGTCGTCCACATAAATTTGAACTAATATAAATTAGGAGTCATAGTTCTTGTGGAACAGAGTTGTATCCACTTTTCCCTTTTCAAACCATTGTTTAACAAAAACGAACTAAAATGTTCATACCAAGCTCGAAGAGCTTGCGTAACTCTATACAATCCTTTATTTAGTTTTAAAACATGGTGTGGAAAAGTGTTACTCTCAAACCCTAGGGGTTGTTCTACATAGACTTCCTCTTGTATCAACCCATTGTGGAATGTGTGTTTATATCCATTTGATATAGTCTCATTTTTGTATGAACTGCAAATGAGAGTAAAATGTGTATTGCCTCTAGACAATCAACAAGAGAAAAGGTTTTTGTATAATCTATACCTTCCTGTTGTGATTAACCCTTGGCAACCAGTCTTGGCTTATTTCTCGCAACCTTACATGCCTCGTTGATATGCCATTATTTTCTCCTATTTCTTAACCCTTTTTGCACCATTTTAAGTACTGATTAGTCTTAATTGTCAAATTAATTAGGCAGTTTTATTATTTGGGCCCATTAAGCTAAATTGATGTTTTTAATCTAATTTCAGGAATTAATGAAGCATTGGGCTTGAATCCAGAATTGGGCTTGGACTTGAAGAGGGCAGACTATTTTATTCTACAAAATCTTATCTTATCTAGATTTGATTTGATTTTATTTATGGGCTTGGATTTAAAACAAATTTGTAAGCTTTGGGGCTGGAAAACTATATAATAGCACCAAGGTTCTAGTTTAGCTCTCTCTCTTCTCTTTCTCCTTTTTTTTTCGTTTTTGCAATTCCAGTTCTGACTTTTCGTTTTAGCAATAAAATTTTGTTCGTCAATCTATAATTTCATTCTCTATTGATTAATGGAAGGCTAAGTCCCCAACGTTTTTTTCTCTTGAGGATCAAGCACAGTTCTCTTTGAGGTTCTATCATTATTGTTAAATTCTGTTCAGTTTTTCCTCTTCACTAATTACTCTGAATTTGTTGCTATTAATTCATGCATGCTTAGTGCTTGATTAATTGTCTCTGCGCTTAATTTACGTTCATGCTTAATGATCGTCTATGAGTAATTGGTGTATGTGCTTCTTAATCACATAATGAATGCCTTATGTTAAATTTCGCTTAGTAATTTAATTTAGGGTTGGATTAAGTGGTTGAACTGATAAAGGATAAATTCTCGCAACCTAGGATAAGAGACTTGCTTGTGAATCAAGGGGAAGCAACGTGTTTTAATTCAGATATTTTCTAATTCAATTTTACTCGCTGTTTAATTTACAAAAGCAAACAACCCCCCCCCCCAAATTTGTTACTATTTCCTACTATCTATTATGAACATTTGGTCTATCATTGCTCGTTGGGAAACGACCTAGGATCACTTCCTAGTTACTGCATTTTAATGAGTATTTGATTCAAGTACGGCCTCGATCACTCGCCCAACTTGTTTCTAAACACCCATTTAGCTCTCACTACTTTATTTTCTTGTGGTAGTTCTACAAGCTTCCAAATATCATTTTTCTTGAATTTTTCTAGTTCTTCTTGCATGGCTTTTACCCAATTCTTATCTTCCATAGCATCATTAATATGCTTGGTTTCCACTTCTAAAATGAGAGTTATGAAACCTTGTTGTCTAAGAGATCCTCTTGTTTGGACTTTGGTTGAGGGGTCTCCAATGATTTGACTCTCTAGATGGTTCTTGCTTAGAATTTGTCCAGTTGGTTCTCTTTCTTCTTGAGGTTGTCCTTTTACTTGATCAGACACATTCGTTCCTGTAGATTGTTCTACCAATGGTCCAATGTCTTCATTCAGTCTTAAATTTGCAAAAGATTCATCAAGCTCTGACATTTTTGTATCAGGCTTTGTGTTATTAAATCTTACAGGAATAACTTCTTCCATGACTAAGGTCTTGGAGTTGTAAACTTTGTATGCCTTGGATATTTTAGAGTACCCAAGTAATGTTCCATTAGCACACTTAAAGTCAAACTTTCCCAAGTTGTCTTTACTGCATTTTAATGTTTATTTGATTCGGGTATGGCCTCGATCAAATTTGGCACCGTTGACGGGGAGCAGTGTCCAATGGTTCATAATAGCTAGTGTCATGTTAGTGTTTAATTCTTGTGTTAGTGTTTAATTCTTTCGTGTTGTGTTAGTATTGTTTAGTACCTTGTTATTTTGTTTATTGTGTGTTCTGTTTTAGTTTTTCTATTCAGCACTTCCCCTATTTCAGTTTTGGTGTTTTGCTGTGAATAGTGTTTTGCGACAGATATAGTGACCACTTTTGTTGAACTGGAAAACAGGGTAGTAGTGGAAATCCCTTAGCGACGGATTTTAGAGACCACCCTTGCTGAATTAATTAGGATTTTTTGTTTTGGTAGCTATAGTTGTTATTATTGGCTGAATTTTTTGTGGTCACTTCTTTTGATCCATATTTTGTGGGAAAATAGTTGGAGCCCTTAGTTTGGTCAGATTTGAAAGTTCCAAAAAGTAGCAAATTAGATTTTTGTCAAAACTTCAAACGACCATAACTTTTGCTCCGGTTATCAGAATCGCTAATATTATATATGTATTTGGGGTAGAAAAACATTTCCCATGCCATGGAAGCCTTCCATAGGCTGTATGAGGTCTCCTTCTTCCAAAAATTGCGATTCTGTCAGATGTTTTTTTATTTTCCAAGAATTATTCTCTTATTTTTCTTAACTTATCATTTTTAGCTTCTATAGTTAGGCTTTGAATTTTTGTTTGAAATTTTTTGTGCTATCTTCTCATCATTTTATAAGGTTTCTCACAGAATTTCAAGTCATTTCAATATCATTTAATGGTAGCTGTAGTTCAAACCTACATTGTTACTTACAAAAGAAGGCAACTAGTTGTGCATGCTGAATATAGTGTATGACTAGAGGCAATCCATATGACTTACAACCCTTTGATCCTGAGATAGATAGGACATTTCATAGATTAGTTAGACATCATTTAGAACCTTTTGAGCATCCTGAGCATTCTGTTATTGGTGATTTTGAACATCCTAACTTTGAGCATTATAGTTTTGAACATTCTAATTTTGAACATTCTGAGAACATGACACAACCTCCACCCCGTGAGAGGACTCTAAGGGAAATGGTTGCACCTGATTTCACCTATGAAAGCTTGTGCATCCAATACCCTGATGAGGATGTCCCATATGTTCTCAAAACTGGACTGATCCATTTGCTTCCAAAGTTTCATGGCCTTGCAGGTGAAGACCCGCACAAACATCTGACAGAATTCCATATTGTCTGCTCCACCATGAAACCCCCAGACGTCCAGGAGGATCACATATTTCTGAAGGCTTTTCCTCATTCTTTAGAGGGAGTGGCAAAGGACTAGCTATATTACCTTGCTCCGAGATCTATCACGAGCTGGGATGACCTCAAGAGAGTATTCTTAGAAAAAAAAAATTTCCCTACTTCCAGGACCACGGCCATCAGAAAAGATATTTCAGGATTTAGGCAACTCAGTGGAGAGAGCTTATATGAATACTGGGAGAGATTTAAGAAACTATGTGCCAATTGTCCTCACCACCAGATTTTTGAGCAGCTTCTCCTCCAATATTTTTATGAAGGACTCAGTAACATGAAGAAAAGTATAATAGATGCTGCCAGTGGTGGAGCCCTTGGAGACATGACCCCTGCTGAAGCCAGAAATTTAATTGAGAAGATGGCTTCCAACTCCTAGCAATTTACTGCCAGAAATGATGTTATTGTCATTAGAGGAGTGCATGAAGTAGCCACGAATTCGTCTTCATCAGCAGAGACTAAGAAGCTTGAAGGTAAACTAGATGCCTTGGTTAACCTGGTAACCCAACTGGCCATGAATCAAAAATCTGCACCTGTTGCCAGACTCTATGGTTTATGCTCCTCTGCCGACCACCACACAGACCTTTGCCCTTCTGTGCAACAATCTAAAGCAATTGAACAGCCTAAAGCTTATGCTGCAAACATCTACAATAGACCTCCTCAACCTCAGCAGCAAAATCAGCTAAAACAAAACAATTATGACCTCTCCAACAACTGGTACAATCCCAGGTGGAGGAATCATCCCAACCTTAGATGGTCGAGTCCTTCACAACAGAAGCAACAACAACAGCCTTATTTTCATAATGTTGCTGGCCTAAGCAGACCATATGTTCCTCCACCAATCCAGCAGCAACAGCAACAACAACAACCCTAGAAACAGCAAACAGTTAAGGCTCCTCCACAACCTTCCCTTGAAGAACTTGTGAAGCAAATGACTATGCAAAACATGCAGTTTCAACAAGAGACCAGAGCCTCCATTCAGAGCTTAACTAATCAGATGGGGAAGTTGGCTACACAGTTAAATCAACAACAATCCTAGAATTCTGAGATATTACCTTCTCAATCTGTCCAGAATCCCAAAAATGTGAGTGTCATTGCATTGAGGTCGGGAAAGCAATGTCATGGACCTCAACCAGCAACATCTTCCTCATTCGCAAATGAACCTGCCAAACTTCACTCTACTCCAGAAAAAGATGATGACAAAAATTTAAAGAGTAAGTTACTTAACAATTTCTATGCAGGTGAATCTAAAGAGAAGCAGCATATCCCTGGTAATTCTGATTTACAGAAGCAGCATATCCCTCTTCCATTCCCTCCAAGAGCAATTTTCAACAAGAAAGTGGAAGAGGCAGAGAATGAGATCATGGAAACATTTAGAAAAGTAGAGGTAAACATACCTCTGTTGGATGCAATAAAGCAAATTCCAAGATATGCTAAATTCTTGAAGGAGTTGTGCATTAATAAGCGGAAGCTTAAAAGAAGTGAAAGAATTAGTATGGGCAGAAATGTCTCCGCGTTGATTGGTAAATCTGTTCCCCAAATCCTTGAAAAATGTAAAGATCCAGGTACATTTAGCATACCTTGTATTATAGGGAATAGTAAGTTTGACAATGCCATGCTAGATTTAGGAGCTTTTGTCAGTGTGATGCCTCTGTCTATTTTTAATTCTCTATCTCTTGGTCCCTTGCAGTCAACTGATGTGGTAATTCATTTAGCTAATAGAAGTGTTGCCTATCCTGTTGGTTTCATAGAGGATGTCCTAGTTAGAGTTGGTGAACTGATTTTCCCTGTTGATTTTTATATTTTGAATATAGAGGAGGGATTTTCTAAAGGATCAGTTCCCATCATTCTAGGCAGACCTTTTATGAAAACTGCTAGAACTAAGATAGATGTATATGCAGGCACACTATCTATGGAGTTTGGTGATATAACTGTTCATTTTAATATTCTTGATGCTATGAAACACCCATCTGAAGATCTTTCTGTATTTCGTGTTGAAATAATTGACCATATTGTTGATGAATACATGATTGATCTTCATTCTAATCTGCATGCCTGTCACTCTTCATGCATTGAATCTGAATTTGATATTGATTGCATGTCTGATGTTTTACCTCTTGAGATTTATTTTATAAAGTCAGATAGAACTAACCATGTTTTAGGAAGCATGCATACTTCTAACTTTCTTTATGAGGTACAGGCTGAGAAACCATCTCTTTCTACCCCTATCCAGCCGGCCACACCAGAATTGAAGCCTCTACCATCAAATTTAAAATATGCTTACTTGGATGGTAGCAAAAGTTTTCCAGTAATTATATCTGCCTCCCTTGCTGATGAGCAAGAGGAGAAGCTGTTATCAGTTCTCAAGAAGCATAAGAAGGCTATAGGTTGGACCCTAGCAGACATTCCTGGTATTAGCCCATCCACATGTATGCATCGAATAAATTTAGAGGATGGGGCTAAACCAGTAAGACAGCCACAGAGAAGACTCAACCTGGTGATTCTTGATGTAGTGAAGAAGGAGGTAACCAAGCTTTTGCAAGTTGGAATCATTTATCCTATCTCCGATAGCCAATGGGTGAGTCCCGTCCAGGTAGTCCCGAAGAAAACCGGCCTCACCGTGATAAAAAATGAGAAGGAGGAGCTGATTCCTACTCGGGTGCAGAACAGTTGGCGAGTCTGCATCGACTATAGGAGGCTGAACCAGGTTACCAAAAAGGACCATTTTCCCCTACCATAGGAGTCTCACTACTGTTTCCTTGATGGCTTTTCTGGTTATATGCAAATCACTATTGCTCCTGAGGATCAGGAAAAGACCACATTCACCTGCCCCTTCGGCACTTTTGCCTATAGGAGGATGCCTTTCGGCCTGCGCAATGCCCCTGGTACCTTCCAGTGGTGCATGATTAGTATTTTTAGTGATTTTTTAGAAAATTGCATAGAGGTGTTTATGTATGATTTCATTGTATATGGATCCTCTTTTGATGTTTGTTTGGATAGTCAGGAAAAGGTTTTGAATAGATGCACTGAAACTAACCTTGTTCTAAATTTTGAAAAATGTCATTTTATGGTTGAGCAAGGTATAGTTTTAGGCCACATTATTTCCAATAAGGGCATTGAAGTAGATCGTGCAAAAATTTCTGTTATTTCACAATTGCCTTACCCCTCTTGTGTGTGAGAGGTGCGATCTTTTCTTGGTCATGCAGGATTCTACAGGCGCTTTATAAGAGATTTTAGCAAAGTAGCCCTTCCACTATCCAACTTGTTGCAAAAGGAGGCACCTGATTGGACAGCCTCATTTGAGCTAATGTGCGATGCATCCAATTATACATTGGGGGTTGTCCTTGCTCAAAAGATCTCCTTACTTCAGCTTACTGCTTTTCCACCATGACTTAGGGAGTTTTTCTTTTCCTATCTCCTTCTTTACTTTTATTACATTTGTCCGATTCTATTTGATGGTTTAATTGCTTTTAATCTTTTACTTGTGCTACATTGAGGACAATGTTTTGTTTAAGTATGGGGGGAGTGTTCTTTGGTTTTGCTAGTTTTCTTAGTTTTGTTAATTTTGTTAGTTGTGTTAAATTTGCTAATTTTGTTAGTTTTGTTGGGTTTCTAGTTTAATATTTTAGGTCAATTCTGTTTGCATGTACAACTTTGCATATTTTTCTTTGAATTATAGAATATGTTCAAGTAATGGGTAATTGTTTTGAAAATAAAAGTCGCTTGACATTTTGTGATTTGAAGTCCTTGTTTTTCCTCTACATGTCATGATAGTTTTGAAAGCTCTTTTCACATCCCCGGTTGAACGTGTCATACATGGCCAAAATGGCGACGACCGGGCTTTCCTTGCCATGATGAAAGGCGAGGAAAGCGTCAATCGCTGCTAGGTCCACTAACCCTTCCATATTTGGAAAGAAGACACCTCCAAAGATCAAAAGCGCCAAGATGTCAATAAAAGAAGCCCATTCGCCTTGATTTTGCCAAGGCCTTTGCCCTTTCCTCCAAACACTTCCTTGGTACTCCGACTACTCCATTTCTGTTTTGCTTTACATGGTCCAACTCTTGTGTTGAGATTTTCACTACCTTGGCAACTCTTGTCGTGGAGGGATAGAACCCAGAGAAAAGATATGGCTTCCTTCCTCCCAGTGGGCATCCCGGGATTTCTTCAAACTCTTTCATAGTCGGCACTAGCTGGAAGTTCTCAAATGTGAAGCACCTTAGGGGCTGGTCATAATACTGGGAAAGGGATGAAATCGGTTCCATGGAAACTTCTACCCTAGCTAGGTCCCAAATCTTACCATAGGCTTTGCGGAAGGCTTGCCGTTGAAGTTGACCCATTAATTGCCCCAACTCTCGTAAACTAGTGACCTCTAAGCTCTTGATTTTGACTTGATAGAACCTCTTTTTAAGCGAAGGCTTTTGACTTGATCCCATGTTTTACTAAAGTTAAATAAAATCTAGTGCGAATCAAAACTCCGACATCTATCATGGGTGGAATGGATGAATGCATGAAGAAATGCATATGACACAGATGCAATTTACGAATACGGGGGCCCGAGGAATTGTCTCCTTCTTAGATACAACGTCTAGGGGTAGCAAAGTGCCCTAACATACGTTTTTAAGAAGGCGACACAGACCCTCCGTTGGTTTGTTTACAGAGGGGATCAAGACAGAACCCATATGCGATGCATATGCAAAAGACGCAATGCGGGAATGTACATAGTATGACAATATTCACTGAACATAAGCAAAAGGGTATATGATACTTATGCCTGGCAGTGTGAAAAATGGCACGCAGCGTGTTTGCTCTGTGCCCCTATTTAAGGGACCTATAAGGGAGAGAACTAACTAGGCATTTAGCGATAACCCCCCAAGGTAGTCATATCTTTCTTGATGGTTTCTAGAGGTATTATCCTCTTCGAAGAACATATTGCAGCAGTAGGGACTACTAGCAACAATAAGTTTTCAAAGAGAAAAGCTCTAGGTGAGGGTTCACTGTAATCAAGCAAGTCGGAGACCTAGCATGATCACAGATTCACCTCCACTCCTTATGTTCCCATGAACCCGGGTATAGGGCCCTTTTTCACTCACAGTGTGTGCAAATAGTGTTGGTGTTTGTGTGCATCAAATGAATAAATATTTACCTCATGCATACATTTTAAAACGCACTAAAAGCAACGAAGAGTTTATATACACAAGAACATAATGAAAGGAAACCAACAAAGGGGTAAGTCACGGTAAAACATTGCACAAGATTAAATGGCCTAACTCTCTAAAAACAGTCCCCAGTGGAGTCGCCAACTGTCGCAACCTACCCTTCGGCGGGAGGGCGACGCGAGACTCGCGGGATGCGTGTTCCACGAAAGGAATACGCGCGGAGTCGTCACCAACGTTTATTTGAGGAAAACGTCGGAAAAACCGGAAAAGACGCGATCTACGAACTTTTAAGTAAAAGGTTCGGGAGTTGTATTTACGCACGGGGAAGGTATTAGCACCCCACACGTCCGTCCCAAGGGACGACAGCCTTTAATCGAATGTGCGAACGTGACTTTTAATTTTTATGTTCCCTTTTTTCTGTCTTTATATCTTTTATACCCTTTTTATATTTTTCTCTTTTTGTGGTCGACAAGGGTGTTTCCCTTTGCTCCTACGTATTCCTCAATTGCGATGAGGAAATCAGACCTACGTAGTTCTTTCGGAACAAAGTGTTTGGTTAAGTTGTTTTTGTCTTTTTTTGCAAAAATATGTTTTTTTTGAACAAAAGGTCATTTAAGGTGTTGGACCATTAAACGGTCTTTTGATTTTGAAAGGAGAGAAACGTTAAGGCGTTGGACCATTAACGATCTCTTGGGGTGGTCGACAAAAGCAGGGCTTTTGCTCCTACGTATCCTCAATTGCGATGAGGAAATCAAACCTACGTAGTTCTTTCTTATCAAGTGATTCTTTTTTACTTAAGATGTGATCATTTTAAGGCGTTGGACCTTAAAAATGATCCATTTTACTTAGTAAGAAATTGAAATGACAAACTTCAAAAACCTATTTTTATGGACGAGCTTGACTAGGCGAGTTGATTTTAGCCTTAGTTTCACTTTAGTTATTAGTCAATTCGGTTAAGAATGAGAAATCCCAAAGAGAAAACGTCCGATTGATTTTCCGCTTTATTTTACTAAAAGATTTTTTTGATTATTATATTATTTTTTACCTCTTTTTGATTTCCAACGTGATTACGGCACGACCGAACGGTCGGAATTTATTTTAACCGAAGTTAACGGATAATACAATTCAAACGTTCGGTGGAAATTTATTTTATTTTTAAGTTAAGCGAGAAATGACTTAAGTAAAATGGCTTAAGCACGTCAAAAGGGGGTATAAAAAGTAAATGGAATGAGAATAAAAATACACAAAACACAATGTGGACCACCACGGGTACATAGAATGAATCGAAAAGCTTGGTTCGAGGTACTTACCCGTTGAAGATCGAAGAACGAATGAAGAACGTCGAAGAACGGTTGAAACCTTTGCGAAATTCTTCACGGAAAACGTTACGGAAACGTTTCGGAAGCGCCTCGGCTTAGATTTTCTTCACGGAAACAATTTTTCCAAGCAAATTCGAAAGAGAGAGAAGTGCCTAAGGGGCTGAACCCTTTTCTTCTTCACTTCCTCCCCTATTTATAGCAAAATAGGGGAGGTGTTTGCCGCCCAGCTCGCCCAGGCGAGCCAGGTTGCTTCCTCCAGAAGCAACAGCCTTCTGGAGGAATATTCTAGAGGGCCCAAGTGGGCTTGGGTGCTATTTGCACCCCCATTTTTACTAAGTACACCTCCCTCTGCTTTTTTTGGTGATTCTTTTTTTCGTAAAGTTACGGAAACTTACGAACTTCGTAACGATACTTGTTTTCTTTCCGTAATGTTACGGAACCTTGCGGATTACATAATCATCCCCTTTTTGACTTACGGAATGTTACGAAATCTCACTTAATTATGCAACGATGCTTCCATTTGATTTCCGGTGTGTCACGGAAACTTACGGATTGTGCATCAATATTTTTTTGGTTTTCCGGCATGTCCTGGAATTTCACAAATTGCCTAATGATGGGTGCCAAGCACCTCACAAGGACCAAAGAAAGGTCGCATGTCATCAAGCAAAGGTCCCCGGACGAAATTAGGGTATGACACTAATTTCGTTCCTCTCGGTTGACGAGAGTCGCGGGTGACCATAAAATTTCCGCATGTAAATGACTTGTTGTTCCCGGAGGAACAAAAGGTGCAGAAGACTATGTCAGTCTCTGCATGTCATCGGGCCCACCGCCTCTGGATGACACAAGGGTGCAGAATGACCAAATTTTGTCTCTGCGTGTCATCGGGCCCGCCGCCTCTGGATGACACAAGGGTGCAGAATGACCAAATTTTGTCTCTGCGTGTCATCGGGGCCGCCGCCTCCGGATGACAAAAGGGTGCGGATAACCGTAAGCTATCTCCGCGTGTCATCGGGCCCGCCGCCTCTGGATGACAAAAAGGGTGCGGATAACCGTAAGGTATCTCCGCGTGTCATCGGGCCCGCCGCCTCTAGATGACACAAGGGTGCAGAATGACCAAATTTTGTCTCTGCGTGTCATCGGGCCCGCCGCCTCTGGATGACAAAAGGGTGCGGATAACCGTAAGGTATCTCCGCGTGTCATCGGGCCCGCTGCCTCTGGATGACACAAGGGTGCGGATAACCGTAAGGTATCTCTGCGTGTCATCGGGCCCGCCGCCTCTGGATGACAAAAAGGGTGCGGATAACCGTAAGGTATCTCTGCGTGTCATCGGGCCCGCCGCCTCTGGATGACACAAGGGTGCAGAATGACCAAATTTTGTCTCTGCGTGTCATCGGGCCCGCCGCCTCTGGATGACAAACGGGTGCGGATAACCGTAAGGTATCTCCGCGTGTCATCGGGCCCGCCGCCTCTAGATGACACAAGGGTGCAGAATGACCAAATTTTGTCTCTGCGTGTCATCGGACCCGCCGCCTCCGGATGACAAAAGGGTGCGGATAACCGTAAGGTATCTCCGCGTGTCATCGGGCCCGCCGCCTCTGGATGACACTAGGGTGCAGAATGACCAAATTTTGTCTCTGCGTGTCATCGGGCCCGCCGCCTCCGGATGACAAAAGGGTGCGGATAACCGTAAGGTATCTCCGCGTGTCATCGGGCCCGCCGCCTCTGGATGACACAAGGGTGCGGATAACCGTAAGGTATCTCCGCGTGTCATCGGGCCCGCCGCCTCTTGATGACACAAGGGTGCAGAATGACCAAATTTTGTCTCTGCGCGCCATCGGACACGACTATGTCTGAAAGGCAAAGGGGTGTGGAATGACCAAATTTTGTCTCCGCGTGTCATCGGGCCCGCCCCCTCTGGATGACAAAGGGTGCAGAATGACCAAATTTTGTCTCTGCGTGCCATCGGACACGACTGTGTTTGAATGGCAAAGGGGTGCGGAATGACCAAATTTTGTCTCCGCATGTCACATGACCTCAGGGTCAATACGACAGATCTTGTGGGGCGGTCGACAAAAGCAATGCTCTTGCTCCTACGTATCCTCCAATGAGGAACTCAGACCTACGTAGTTCTAGATAACTTGTGAGACTTGAAAAAGTCTTTACCGGAAGATGCTGACATATCCGGAATGATGAGGTGCGGATAACCGTAAGGTGTCTCCGCGGGTTACCAGCTCTTGGGTCATGACAGCAAAAGGTGGTGTGGTCGACAAAAGCAAGGCTCTTGCTCCTACGTATCCTCCAATGAGGAACTCATACCTACGTAGTTCTGGATAACTTGTGAGACTTGAAAAAGTCTCGGTGTTTTCTTCACTAAAATGCAAACATGCTTTAGTAAAGAGATAAATATTCCAACTGATTAGAGCAGCATATGCTTTTTTTGAGTGAAAAACAATGCGTTTACCGGGGAAGGAGAGTCTGTTGATGAAACCCCCCCATAACCATAAATGAGATTTTGGATGTCAGCATTTCGTTTCTAAATGACCATTTAGAGGAAACACTGGGTTCGACAAAAATAGAAGAAAATCACTCAAAGTGTATCAATCTCGCACAAGTAAGTGTTTCGTCCTAATTCCGAACCATAGATATGTCATGACTTGATTTTGCAATTTATTTCCTATCAAATCAAAAATTACATGCGTGATCATGGATCAATAGGACTTCCCTTGGGAATGGGTTCTTTTGATGGGCTTTTCGGCTTTTGTGTGTTTTTGACTTTTGATTTTTGGTTGGCTTTTTCCTTTTCTGTTTTTGTTTAGTGCGGGGCGAAAAAGTCGCTAGCGCACAAGATTTTGGTTGGCAATTTAAAGGGGGAAGACCACTTTTAGGTCATGGTTTCCTTTTCTTTCTTTTGTTCATTTGGTGACAATTATGTATTGTTCAGATACTGTCTGGTCCAAAGACCTCTCCGCACATTTCTTCTGTTTTCTTTTGATCCTTGATCAGGAGCTTTCTTTCCTTCTTCTTCTTCTTTTTTTTCTTTTTTCTCCCATTCTTTGATTGGGAATTTTCTTTCTTTTCTTTTCGCTTTCTCCCACTCTATGATTGGGAATTTTCTTTCCTTTCTTTTCGCTTTCTTTGATTGGAAATTTTCCTTCTCTTTTTTTTGCTTCCGAGGGTAAGGATTGACATTCTCACCCTGGGTCAAGGTTTATGGTGAGTTAGGATTTTGGCTCAAGGCTTGTAGAATGGCTAGACATGATACATGTCAGGGCTTGGTTTGGTTCAAGGACAAAAAGGAATGCCCCACATTATTTCCATGACACAAATGCAAAAATGATGATTTGGAAACTTTATGCAAAACTGGTCATGCATGCACCTATGTGGACACTCAAGTGTCAAATTTTTATGGTCATGTGATGCTAGGGCTCAGGATTCATTTCCTCTATTTTTAGTCAACCCAATGTTTCCAAAATATGTTCTTTTATCAATTTGTGCATTCATCCGAGTCCATTTTGGGTGTCCGGGAAAATTTTCACAGCGTTCACCCTTCAGGTGTATACACATTTTTTTCAAAAATAGCTATGATCAGCGAATTTTTTCAAAGAAAAGTTGGAAGTCATCTCTTTTCAAAAGCATGTTGGTTTTTCAGCTAGACAACTTATTTTTCTTTTTTCCTCTCTTTTTTTTCTTTTTTTTTCATTGTTTATTTCTTTTTCTTGTTTGTTTTTGTTTTGTTTTTTTTTTTTCCTTTTTTTTTCATGAGGTATTTTGCTACCTAAACATGTGTATATTTTTTTGAGGTATTTTTGCTATATACATGCATATCCAAGGTATCTTGCTACCTAAACATACATATATATGTTTTGTAAGGTATTTTTGCTATATACATGCATATCCAAGGTATCTTGCTACCTAAACATACATATATATGTTTTGTAAGGTATTTTTAGTTTACATACATGCATATCTAAGGTATCTTTCTACCTAAACATACATACATATATTTTGTGAAGTATTTTTTGTTTACATACATGCATATCTAAGGTATCTTTCTACCTAAACATACATATATATATTTTGTGAAGTATGACTACCTTCCGAGCTTGCGCTTGTTTTATTTAAATTCCCAGGATCATGAGCAACTAGGTGCGTCCTACTATAAAAAGTGATCAAATAACAAGCATAGATTCAAAAGGTACTAGGTTGCCTCCTAGTAGCGCTTCTTTAACGTCTTTAGCTGGACGCCTTATGACTTGTCGGTCACTGACCTAGTACTTTGCTTACCTTTGGCTTTGGACTTGGTCGCCTATTGGTCGGCCATGTGGTGTAGGCAATACTCAAACCTTTTTGTGGATGAGCAGAGGTGAACTCTAAAGGTGGTGGCGGTGCGTCTATTGCCCGCTACCGGCCATCCCAATGCTACTGTGGTGTCTCGCCCTGCGCCCGTCTGGGGGCGCAGTACTTCTTGATGAAAGCCCGGTTAATGTGGGGCCTAATGACCTTGTTGGGGCGACGGGCACTCCGTAGAACTGACAGAGACCCGTATTTAGAGCTAGCAACTCCAAGACCCTGTTGGCCTTCTTCGGGTCCACTAGGTGTCTTGCGGGCACAATCCCTGCGAACAATAGATGACATCAGAAATCAGTTGGGGGAAGTGCATACTTACCTATGCCACGACGACATGAACTTGCTGGGGGGAACGGGCGCCCTGTAGGGCCGACAGAGGCCCGTAACCAGAGCTGGAAACCCCAGGGCCCTGTTGGACTTCTTCAGGTCCACTGGGTGTCTTTGTGGGTGCGATCCCTGCAAACAATAGATGGTATCAGAAATCAGTTGAACCATATGCATACTTACCCATGTCGGGACGACACAGACCAACTGATACTTTTGCAGGGGGAGATTGGCATTGCGGTCGCTGGGCAGAATGTTGCTAAGTAGCAATGTCATCTATATCTGTGTAAGAGTGGTCATGTTGGTGTGCATGATCCGCACTCGTCTCTTTGCAGCGGCACGGGTGAAATCTTGCCCCGTTATGCATAGTAGCTGTGTGATAGCCTCCCTCTTTGGTTGTGCTCGCACAGTTGGCCCTCCTCCAATATCAAGGGGTGGCCCAGGAATCGTTAAAAGGAAACTACTGGTCCCTTAACCGGGAGTGCAACTCTCGGTTAAGCATTTAAGGGCAGAGGACCTTAAATTCTCTTAAGGTGTGGATGTGGAGCACACTGAAAATGAGGACACGTAGCCCTCTGAAGGTGAGGGCATGCAGCCCTCTCAAGGCGAGGATGTGTAGTCCTCCGGAGGTGAGGGCGTGCAGCCCTCTGATGGCGAGGACGTGTAGTCCTCTCAAGGTGAGGGCGTGCAGCCCTCTGTTGGCGAGGACGTGTAGTCCTTTCAAGGTGAGGGCGTGCAGCCCTCTGTTGGCGAGGACGTGTAGTCCTCTAAAGGTGAGGGCGTGTAGCCCTACGAAGGTGAGGACATGCAGTTCTCTGATGGCGAGGGCGTGTAGCCCTCTGAAGGTGAGGGTGTGTAGCCCTCTGATGGCGAGGACGTGTAGTCCTCTCAAGGTGAGGGCGTGCAACCCTCTGTTGGCGAGGATGTGTAGTCCTTTCAAGGTGAGGGCGTGCAGCCCTCTGTTGGCGAGGACGTGTAGTCCTCTAAAGGTGAGGGCGTGTAGCGCTACGAAGGTGAGGACATGCAGTTCTCTGATGGCGAGGGCGTGTAGCCCTCTGAAGGTGAGGGCGTGTAGCCCTCTGAAGGTGAGGGCGTGCAGCCCTCTGATGGCGAGGACGTGTAGTCCTCTCAAGGTGAGGGCGTGCAACCCTCTGTTGGCGAGGACGTGTAGTCCTTTCAAGGTGAGGGCGTGCAGCCCTCTGTTGGCGAGGACGTGTAGTCCTCTAAAGGTGAGGGCATGTAGCCCTACGAAGGTGAGGACATGCAGTTCTCTGATGGCGAGGGCGTGTAGCCCTCTGAAGGTGAGGGCGTGCAGCCCTCTGATGGCGAGGACATGTAGTCCTCTCAAGGTGAGGGCGTGCAACCCTCTGTTGGCGAGGACGTGTAGTCCTTTCAAGGTGAGGGCGTGCAGCCCTCTGTTGGCGAGGACGTGTAGTCCTCTAAAGGTGAGGGCGTGTAGCCCTACGAAGGTGAGGACATGCAGTTCTCTGATGGCGAGGGCGTGTAGCCCTCTGAAGGTGAGGGCGTGCAGCCCTCTGATGGCGAGGACGTGTAGTCCTCTCAAGGTGAGGGCGTGCAACCCTCTGTTGGCGAGGACGTGTAGTCCTTTCAAGGTGAGGGCGTGCAGCCCTCTGACAGTGAGGGTAACTAGTACCCAAGGTGAGGACGTGTAGCCCTCTCAAGGCGAGGACATGTAGTCCTCTGAAGGTGAGGGCGTGCAGCCCTCTGATGGTGAGGACGTGTAGTCCTCTCAAGGCGAGGACGTGTAGTCCTCTGACGGTGAGGGTAACTAGTACCCAAGGTGAGGGCGTGTAGCCCTCTCAAGGCGAGGACATGTAGTCCTCTGGAGTGAGGGCGTGCAGCCCTCTGATGCTGAGGACGTGTAGTCCTCTGACGGTGAGGGTAACTAGTACCCAAGGTGAGGGCGTGTAGCCCTCTCAAGGCGAGGACATGTAGTCCTCTGGAGGTGAGGGTACTAGTGGTCCTCTAAAGGTGAGGGCGTGTAGCCATACGAAGGTGAGGACGTGTGGTGCTCTGATGGCGAGGGCGTGTAGCCCTCTGAAGGTGAGGACGTGTGGTCCTCTAAAGGTGAGGGCGTGTAGCCCTACGAAGGTGAGGACATGCAGTCCTCTGATGGTGATAGGTACAAGTACCCAAGGGTCCACCCTTATGAGAAAGCAAGAGATCGACTCATCGAGAGGGCCGGTCATCCCAAATCCACAAGATTTGGACATTAGATGTAGGAAATCTATGCAGTTAACATGATTTTTAGGGATGCAGATGCATGCATCCTTTGTCGTGAAATTTGGTAAATGCGGACTTCATATGAAACAATGCAATGTAATGGAAAGTTGTACAATGTTCATGACATTCTTTCCCTATTTTGTGATTTTGATTTTGATTTGATTTTTTTTGGAAAACACAAATTGACTGTCCTTTTGAAAGAGGTGATAGTCCATGCAACCTTATCCTATCTTTTGCAAATCTCTCCGAGAACTCCCTCAGAGTGTGTGTTCTGTTTGATTTAGTCATTTGACCATTTTGGAGTGACGGCAATGGAGTCGTTTGATGTTTAATCAATCCATTGAAATCCTAGGGTTTACCCCCTTTTTTTGTTGAAAACATCGATGGGTGAGAACTTTTGATCGGCCCCTATGTTCACTTGAGGCTCATGCACGGTGCCCCTCATTGCCCCAGTGTAAGGCTTTGAGGTACCAATCGTTGTCATTCGTCATGACCTTGTAGGAGGGAACCTATTGGGTGAGAACTTCTAATCTGCCCCTAGGTTCACTTGAGGCTCATGCACGATGCCCCTCATTGCCCCAGTGTAAGGCTTTGAGGTACCAATCGTTGTCTTGTTTTCATAGCCTCATAGTGAGGAAGAATGAAAGAAGCAGTTGATTCTTGCCAAAAGAATTTTCCAAGGACGAGAAATAGTTGAAGGATCTTTCAGTTGATGGATTAAGTCAAATGACTCCTATGTAGAAGCAAGATGTTTTGATGTCTTGATGATGCTAAAGGATCAAGTGCTTCTAAGTTTTATTCAAGAAAAGAATCCAAGAAAATCAAGATATATGATCAAGTTTGATCTCTTAGAATCTTTAGAAAGAAGTTTCCAAATTGAAACAAAAGGTTTGACCAAAGAATTCTATCATTTCAAATTGAGATTTGCTCTCTGGTAATCGATTACCAGCAGTTGAAAATGTTTTAATTCAAATTTTTAAAACCTGTAATCGCTTACACAAGTCTTGTAATCGATTACCAGAGGGGATTTTCGGAAAATAATTTCCAAGAGTCACATCTATTCAAATGGTTTATGAATGAGCATCAAAGGTGGCTTGGAAGCACGAATTTAAAGAGAGTTTTCATTGCCCACAAAGTTTATCCTCTCAAAAGATTAAGAGTTTTTCTGAACTGAACTGTCTTATCCTCTCAAAAAGATTCCTTGGTCAACCACTTGCATATTCAATAAGCAATTTTGATTGGTCTTCATTGTACCATCTATCCCTTTTTAAGAGAGATTTCTTCTTCTTATTTCTGAAAAGGGATTAAGAGATTGAGAGTCTCTTATTGTAGAGGATTCTTGAACACAAGGGAAGGGTTGTCCCTGTGTGGTTCAGACTTTGTAAAAGGAGCTTTACAAAGAGAGTGGAAAATCTCAAGTGGGTTTCTTGAGGACTGGACGTAGGCGCGGGAAGTGGCCGAACCAGTATAAATCAAGTTTGCATTCCTCTCTTCCTTTAAACTTCTTTTATTGCTATTTATCTTTTGCTTTAAAGAAGTTTATTTTGATTTGTCTTTTGAGTAATTCATGTTAAGGGTGCATTGTTAATCCAAAAAGAAAGAGTGATAGTTCAATTGAGGAATAGTCTTTGCATCTTAATTCAACCCCCCTTTTTCTTAAGGTAACTGAGGCCATTTGTCCAACATCCTATTCTTGACAACTCGCTTCTCTAAGAAGACAAACTTTCCGGAATGAGGTCACATGAACGTCTTGAAAACACAGTCAATCAAATGCTTTTTTTTTCTTTTTGAACCCCTTTTTTTTATTTTGGAACTTATTTGTTTTGAACTTTACTCGTTGTTTTACGGCAACCCCACCAACGTGCAAGACGAGTAATCTCTGATTGAACAGTCTTGGAAGTCCAAACTCAGGAGTGCAGGTTGCTTGAGCAAACTGACCAATGGCTTGCACTTGAAAATCCTGATGAGTCATTAGAGACATCTAATAACAGCTTTCAAAATTGCCCCATGTGTGGCATCTCTTGTCAATGTCAGGGTTTACACGCGATTCTCCTCAAATTTCAACCAGCCCGCATCAATTAGACCTTGCACCTTACACTTGAGGGTCATACAGTACTCAATGGAATGCCCCAGGGCTCCTCCACGATATGCACATGTTGCGTTCGAGTTGTATCCTTAGAAAAATGGGGGTTTGAGGGAACCTTGGTTGGGGTTATGGCTACCATTGAATTATTGAGTGGATATGGGATCAAGTTTAGCATATGACAACGGAATTTGGGGTGAATTCTACAGGCTTTTTGCTGCAAAATTCCTTTTTGTTGGTGTTTTTTGGTTTGTGCTAAAGGTGGTCTTCGTCATTGGAAGTGCGGTAGACAGGCTTTGTGGTTGATTTAGGGATGGCCTTTGTGGATAACTGGGTGGTGGGTAAGGAGGTTTGTTATTGGCTGAGTAATGACATTTTTGGGTTGGTGGGAAACTTGGCCGTATAGGAATGGCAGTCACAACATGGGTTTCTCCCTCTTTCTCACCCTCTTCATTTGCCCCAGTTTTCTCATTCGTCCAAGCAGGATGACTAAATTTGCCTTTTTTCAGACCCACATCGATCCTTTCACTGGCAAAGACCAAATCCTCAAAGCTTTGAAGGTTTTTAACCGCTGTGGAATGTGAGGGTTGTGGTTGTGGGTGACACTGAGGGCCCTCCAAAGTGTTTTGCAGGGGTATACCACCAACTGCTTGCCCTTCAGTGGCATATCCAAGGCAAGGCTCGAAGTCGGCTAGATTGTGGTGGGGCATTCCATGTGTGTCCCCCATGGTTTGAGAGATATGTGCTTGAGTTTATTGGTTCTCAATGAGTATCGGAGTAGAGTTATTGAGATTTTCATTGGGAATGTACGCCACATTGGGTGGTGTATAGTTTGGGAGGCAAGCCATATGGTGGGAAGGCGTGCTTGTTTTGAATTTGCACATCATGGGGTCATCCGTACTTCCTAAATCTTTGCCTACCATATTTGAGGTTGGATGATTCATTTGCTTGAGGCCAGATGGGAGTATCGGGTTCACCTTAGCGACAGCGCTAGTAGCGGCAACTATAACCGCATTGGCTTCCATTATCTTCTTCATGCTCATCATGGCCTCCATCATTGTGGCCATTTGCTCTTTCATGGCCTCCATGTCGGCCTTCATCTTCTCTTGCACCTCCTCTGCTTCACCCATTACTCTAGCTCTAGCACGAGTTCGGTAAGGACACCGTAAAGCGTGTCCTTTTCTTTTTTATAACAATGATTAAGTTCATTTTATCTTATTTTATTTTATTTTTCAAGGAAAGAATGTAATGAGCAATGCAACCAATGAAAAGCATGGATGTATGTGAATGATGTACAGTTGAAGTATTGTGAATTTTTACGCAGGATATGAGGTTGAATCAATTTAGATTTTCAACATGGTCCATGACATCTTTGTCAAGGTGAAACTGGAAGTAACAAGGACATCAACAATCCTAAATATGTTTGGCAGTAGACGAAGCAGTGATGTGACTCGATTCATCTTTTGCCCCAATTTTGCAAGACGGTTACTTCCATATTTCAACTTGACTTGATGAACCTTTTTGTAAAAGCATGAGCTTGGTTCAACCCTATAATCCAAGGAATGGCAATTCTGATCGCCAATACTTCAACAACATCTCATAGGGATGAATGACTCGGGCATACTTTAAGCTTATGCACGGAAAATGTAATTATGAAATTGAGATGCCCGAAGAAACACCATTTCCTAGTTAACCATGCATTAGGTACCATGTTCAATTATTTTGTTTTGTTGTTGTGTGTTTTTTTTTTAGAAATGGGTTTATGATCCCAACATGGTTGGCTCATGGTGCCTAACACATGCAACTAAGAATGTAGTGTGAAGTTTCACGCTTCCCCTTTTTTTTGTTTTTGTTTTGTAGAGGAAAACAAATGGTATGCAATTTTGCAGATTAAAAAGTTTGTTGAACGCATATGCATGATGATGCCATGACTCATGCAAAATGTGAGGCTGGAATATGATAATGGACAAATGCAGGAACGATATGTTTATGATGTTATGAAGAGATGCTTATGCGATGCATGATATGAACGCATTTTACGGACACGAGAGCCCAGAAAATTATCTCTTCTTACTTGCGCATTTGGGGGCGCAGTGCCCCATGTGTACAATTAAGAAGGTGATAGGGACCTTCCGGCTTCCCATGACAAAGGACGAGACCAACATACAATGCATGCTAGGGATAAAATGCGGGAGTGACTTGATTCGCACTGATTTTTGGAGTAAAAACGTGGGATAAACTCATTTTATTCAAAAAGTTATAACTAGTCAAGATCTGAGCGACAATACAAACTTCCTAGCGGTTTCCAATCATATGGTCCATTAAGTCTATCATATGCTGACAATAGCTGAGAAGTCCGTGGATCTCCTCGGGGGCGGAGTAGGTGTCCGCCACTGCTTTGGCCTTGGCTAGCAATCGGGGAAGTTCTTGACTCCTGTTCAAAGTAAGAGCAAATCGGTCCGTCCACATTGTTGCCTCTTGGTGCAATGAATCAATTACCCTTTCCCTTGCTTCCCTTTCTGCTGATATCTTGGCGTACTCATCCTCTAGCCTTTGCTCGTGAGTCGCCGCTAGATTTAGCTTCTCTTTGCACTCATCGATGATGGCCCACATATTCCCTTCAGTCTCGCTTTAACTGTTGGGACAAATTTCTTTTCGACCTAAGGCAAGCCGTTAGCTCGTCCTTCAAGATCATGCCTTTGACCCGTGATGATTCCTTTCACCTCTTCGTTCCAAGGCTTCAGCTGTGGCCATATTGACGTCCCTTAGTTCATCATACTCTTTTCAGACTTTGATGGCTATGGACTTGAACTTCTCTTCAACTACCCGGGCTCTTTCAAGCTCTGCCTTTAGGGCTTGTACCTCATCACTTTCTTCCGAAGCTTTAACCTCATCGTCTCTCACAGTCTTTAGATTTGGGAGCCAATCCAATCCTTGTGTTCGGACTCTCAGCCACTTATGATAGCCGCCGATGATCCCATTACTGCTTCCCCTAAGCTCTCTGTCCTTTCTTCACGCCGCATCCCATGCCTTGCGAACTCCTTGGAGTACCCTCGCATTGTGGTCACTGAAACCTCGTGCGATGAAAGGCGTGATGCTTTCGTCTGATGGCACTCCTCTCATGGGACATCCTTCGCATGAAGATAGAATCCTGATTCTTCCTTCCTTCTAGCGAGGGAACCAATTAACAGACACCCCTCCATGCTAGCCAAGAGTTGGTCCCAATTCGCCTTTCCTTTTTCGACGCACGAGCGGTGACCTTGTAGCGGATAGACGGGCCTACCTTCTTGGAGAAAAAGGTGTGAAACCAGCCACACATAGAGAGCCAGTGCACAACAAACAATTCTTGTGTCGCTCTTTTCACATCCCCGGTCGAACGTGTCATACATGGCCAAAATGGCGACGACCGGGCTTTCCTTGCCATGATGAAAGGCGAGGAAAGCGTCAATCGCTGCTAGGTCCACTAACCCTTCCATATTTGGAAAGAGGACACCTCCAAAGATCAAAAGCGCCAAGATGTCAATAAAAGAAGCCCATTCGCCTTGATTTTGCCAAGGCCTTTGCCCTTTCCTCCAAACACTTCCTTGGTACTCCGACTACTCCATTTCTGTTTTGCTTTACATGGTCCAACTCTTGTGTTGAGATTTTCACTACCTTGGCAACTCTTGTCGTGGAGGGATAGAACCCAGAGAAAAGATATGGCTTCCTTCCTCCCAGTGGGCATCCCAGGATTTCTTCAAACTCTTTCACAGTCGACACTAGCTGGAAGTTCTCAAATGTGAAGCACCTTAGGGGCTGGTCATAATACTGGGAAAGGGATGAAATCGGTTCCATGGAAACTTCTACCCTAGCTAGGTCCCAAATCTTACCATAGGCTTTGCGGAAGGCTTGCCGTTGAAGTTGACCCATTAATTGCCCCAACTCTCGTAAACTAGTGACCTCTAAGCTCTTGATTTTGACTTGATAGAACCTCTTTTTAAGCGAAGGCTTTTGACTTGATCCCATGTTTTACTAAAGTTAAATAAAATCTAGTGCGAATCAAAACTCCGACATCTATCATGGGTGGAATGGATGAATGCATGAAGAAATGCATATGACACAGATGCAATTTACGAATACGGGGGCCCGAGGAATTGTCTCCTTCTTAGATACAACGTCTAGGGGTAGCAAAGTGCCCTAACATACGTTTTTAAGAAGGCGACACAGACCCTCCGTTGGTTTGTTTACAGAGGGGATCAAGACAGAACCCATATGCGATGCATATGCAAAAGACGCAATGCGGGAATGTACATAGTATGACAATATTCACTGAACATAAGCAAAAGGGTATATGATACTTATGCCTGGCAGTGTGAAAAATGGCACGCAGCGTGTTTGCTCTGTGCCCCTATTTAAGGGACCTATAAGGGAGAGAACTAACTAGGCATTTAGCGATAACCCCCCAAGGTAGTCATATCTTTCTTGATGGTTTCTAGAGGTATTATCCTCTTCGAAGAACATATTGCAGCAGTAGGGACTACTAGCAACAATAAGTTTTCAAAGAGAAAAGCTCTAGGTGAGGGTTCACTGTAATCAAGCAAGTCGGAGACCTAGCATGATCACAGATTCACCTCCACTCCTTATGTTCCCATGAACCCGGGTATAGGGCCCTTTTTCACTCACAGTGTGTGCAAATAGTGTTGGTGTTTGTGTGCATCAAATGAATAAATATTTACCTCATGCATACATTTTAAAATGCACTAAAAGCAATAAAGAGTTTATATACACAAGAACATAATGAAGGGAAACCAACAAAGGGGTAAGTCACGGTAAAACATTGCACAAGATTAAATGGCCTAACTCTCTAAAAACAGTCCCCAGTGGAGTCGCCAACTGTCGCAACCTACCCTTCGGCGGGAGGGCGACGCGAGACTCGCGGGATGCGTGTTCCACGAAAGGAATACGCGCGGAGTCGCCACCAACGTTTATTTGAGGAAAACGTCGGAAAAACCAGAAAAGACGCGATCTACGAACTTTTAAGTAAAAGGTTCGGGAGTTGTATTTACGCACGGGGAAGGTATTAGCACCCCACACGTCCGTCCCAAGGGACGACAGCCTTTAATCGAATGTGCGAACGTGACTTTGATTTTTATGTTCCCTTTTTATGTCTTTATATCTTTTATACCCTTTTTATATTTTTCTCTTTTTGTGGTCGACAAGGGTGTTTCCCTTTGCTCCTACGTATTCCTCAATTGCGATGAGGAAATCAGACCTACGTAGTTCTTTTGGAACAAAGTGTTTGGTTAAGTTGTTTTTGTCTTTTTTTGCAAAAATATGTTTTTTTTGAACAAAAGGTCATTTAAGGTGTTGGACCATTAAACGGTCTTTTGATTTTGAAAGGAGAGAAACGTTAAGGCGTTGGACCATTAACGATCTCTTGGGGTGGTCGACAAAAGCAGGGCTTTTGCTCCTACGTATCATCAATTGCGATGAGGAAATCAGACCTACGTAGTTCTTTCTTATCAAGTGATTCTTTTTTACTTAAGAGGTGATCATTTTAAGGTGTTGGACCTTAAAAATGATCCATTTTACTTAGTAAGAAATTGAAATGACAAACTTCAAAAACCTATTTTTATGGACGAGCTTGACTAGGCGAGTTGATTTTAGCCTTAGTTTCACTTTAGTTATTAGTCAATTCGGTTAAGAATGAGAAATCCCAAAGAGAAAACGTCCGATTGATTTTCCGCTTTATTTTACTAAAAGATTTTTTTGATTATTATATTATTTTTTACCTCTTTTTGATTTCCAACGTGATTACGGCACGACCGAACGGTCGGAATTTATTTTAACCGAAGTTAACGGATAATACAATTCAAACGTTCGGTGGAAATTTATTTTATTTTTAAGTTAAGCGAGAAATGACTTAAGTAAAATGGCTTAAGCACGTCAAAAGGGGGTATAAAAAGTAAATGGAATGAGAATAAAAATACACAAAACACAATGTGGACCACCACGGGTACATAGAATGAATCGAAAAGCTTGGTTCGAGGTACTTACCCGTTGAAGATCGAAGAACAAATGAAGAACGTCGAAGAACGGTTGAAACCTTTGCGAAATTCTTCACGGAAAACGTTACGGAAACGTTTCGGAAGCGCCTCGGCTTAGATTTTCTTCACGGAAACAATTTTTCCAAGCAAATTCAAAAGAGAGAGAAGTGCCTAAGGGGCTGAACCCTTTTCTTCTTCACTTCCTCCCCTATTTATAGCAAAATATGGGAGGTGCTTGCCGCCCAACTTGCCCAGGCGAGCCAGGTTGCTTCCTCCAGAAGCAACAGCCTTCTGGAGGAATATTCTGGAGGGCCCAAGTGGGCCTGGGTGCTATTTGCACCCCCATTTTTACTAAGTACACCTCCCTCTGCTTTTTTTGGTGATTCTTTTTTTCGTAAAGTTACGGAAACTTACGAACTTCGTAACGATACTTGTTTTCTTTCCGTAATGTTACAGAACCTTGCGGATTACATAATCATCCCCTTTTTGACTTACGGAATGTTACGAAATCTCACTTAATTATGCAACGATGCTTCCATTTGATTTCCGGTATGTCACGGAAACTTACGGATTGTGCATCAATATTTTTTTGGTTTTCCGGCATGTCCTGGAATTTCACAAATTGCCTAATGATGGGTGCCAAGCACCTCACAAGGACCAAAGAAAGGTCGCATGTCATCAAGCAAAGGTCCCCGGACGAAATTAGGGTATGACAAGCTTCCAGCCAAATGGACTTACCTTGAATTAATTCCTTTGATAGCCCCTTTGAGCCTATGTTCCCCTTTCTTTGTTTTGAAGCTCATTACAAGCCTTAAGTGAAAAACCATGATATCACCTTACCCTTATGGAATTTTGGAGTTTTGGAATTGTTTTGGGAATAAGTGTGTGTGGGGGGGGGAGGGGGGGGTATGTTTCATTGGAAGATATGATTTTTGGCCATGCTTAATGTTTTATTTTTGCCATGCTTGATGTATATATATATTGCCTAGTTCTTGCTTTAATCTTCAAATTCGCACTGTTTAAAAAAAATGAAAATGAAAAAAAAATTCAATTGCTGCAAATTCTGCAAATTCGTACTGTTCAAGAAAAAAGAGAAGAAGAAAAGAAGTGAAGTTGAATAAATGAGGTTTTGTTATGAGGACTTGATTTGGGAGCCTTGGTTGATTTTGTTGATATTAGAGGGTTTGGGTTTATTACTTGTGCTTAATTTCCACTTATTCCCCATTGCTCCTCTATTCCTTTGGGATTTAGCAACTTATTCCATATTTTTCCCTACCTTGTCCTTGGCCCCATTACAACCCTAAAAGACCTTTTGATCCTCATGTGCTTGTGTTTATGGGTTGATTGTCAATTGTAGAATCTTGCCAAGTTTATGTGGTGTTGGTTTTCATGGGTGCTTTGAGGGTTAATAGTAGCCTAGACACTTAAGAGATAGAGTGTATATCTTGTGAGGCTTTATCACTTTTCATTCTTGAGCTGATTTACTATTTTGCCATGATTGGGTTGCTTGGATGATTTTCACGAATGCCTTGACTCTTTGGATCTCTTCATGTTAGATGTTACCCATTCCTTTCATTCCTTGATGTTCATTGAGGAATATGTAAATGTTTTTGTTTGTCTCTCTTTGATATCCTTGGATTTTGTTCTTTATTTCATTTTGCCCAGGAGTGCAAAAGGCTAAGTATGGGGGGTTTTTGATGTGCCATTATTTTCTCCTATTTCATAACCCTTTTTGCACCATTTTAAGTACTGATTAGTCTTAATTGTCAAATTAATTAGGTAGTTTTATTATTTGGGCCCATTAAGCTAAATTGATGTTTTTAATCTAATTTCAGGAATTAATGAAGCATTGGGCTTGAATCCAGAATTGGGCTTGGACTTGAAGAGGGCAGACTATTTTATTCTACAAAATCTTATCTTATATAGATTTTATTTGATTTTATTTATGGGCTTGGATTTAAAACAGATTTGTAAGCTTTGGGGCTGGAAAACTTTATAATAGCACCAAGGTTCTAGTTTAGCTCTCTCTCTTCTCTTTCTCCTTTTTTTTCGTTTTTGCAATTCAAGTTCTGACTTTTCATTTTAGCAATAAAATTTTGTTCTTCAATCTATAATTTCGTTCTCTATTGATTAATGGAAGGCTAAGTCCCCAGCGTTGTTTTCTCTTGAGGATCAAACACAGTTCTCTTTGAGGTTCTATCATTATTGTTAAATTCTGTTCAGTTTTTCCTCTTCACTAATTACTCTGAATTTGTTGCTATTAATTCATGCATGCTTAGTGCTTGATTAATTGTCTCTGCGCTTAATTTATGTTCATGCTTAATGATCATTTATGAGTAATTTCTGTATGTGTTGCTTAATCACATAATGAATGCCTTATGTTAAATTTTGCTTAGTAATTTAATTTAGGGTTGGATTAAGTGGTTGAACTGATAAAGGATAAATTCTCGCAACCTAGGATAAGAGACTTGCTTGTGAATCAAGGGGAAGCAACGTATTTTAATTCTGATATTTTCTAATTCAATTTTACTCGCTGTTTAATTTACAAAAGCAAAGAACCCCCCTCCCCCCCGAATTTGTTACTATTTCCTACTATCTGTTATGAACATTTGGTCTATCATTGCTCGTTGGGAAATGACCTAGGATCACTTCCTAGTTACTGCATTTTAATGTTTATTTGATTCGGGTACGACCTCGATCACTCATCCAACTTGTTTCTAAACACCCATTTAGCTCTCACTACTTTCTTTTCTTGTGGTAGTTCTACAAGCTTCCAAATATCATTTTTCTTGAATTTTTCTAGTTCCTCTTGCATGGCTTTTACCCAGTTCTTATCTTCCATAGCATCATTAATATGCTTGGTTTCCACTTCTAAAATGAGAGTTATGAAACCTTGTTGTCTAAGAGATCCTCTTGTTTGGACTTTGGTTGAGGGGTCTCCAATGATTTGACTCTCTAGATGGTTCTTGCTTAGAATTTGACTCTCTACAAGCTTCCAAATATCATTTTTCTTGAATTTTTCTAGTTCCTCTTGCATGGATTTTACCCAGTTCTTATCTTCCATAGCATCATTAATATGCTTGGTTTCCACTTCTAAAATGAGAGTTATGAAACCTTGTTGTCTAAGAGATCCTCTTGTTTGGACTTTGGTTGAGGGGTCTCCAATGATTTGACTCTCTAGATGGTTCTTGCTTAGAATTTGTCCAATTGGTTCTCTTTGTTCTTGAGGTTGTCCTGTTACTTGATCAGACACATTCGTTCCTGTAGATTGTTCTACCAATGGTCCAATGTCTTCATTCAGTCTTAAATCTGCAAAAGATTCATCAAGCTCTGACATTTTTGTATTAGGCTTTGTGTTATTAAATCTTACAGGAATAACTTCTTCCACGACTAAGGTCTTGGAGTTGTAAACTTTGTATGCCTTGGATATTTTAGAGTACCCAAGTAATGTTCCATTAGCACACTTAAAGTCAAACTTTCCCAAGCTATCTTTAGTGTTAAGAATGAAACACTGACATCCAAAAGGATGGAAATATCAAATGTTGTGATTTTGTCCTTTCTATCGTTCTCAAGGAGATCTTTTTAGAATGAGTCTTATATAAATTGTGTTTTGTAAATAATAAGCAGTATTCGTTGCTTCAGCCTTGAAGTGTTTAGGTGTAGAGTTTCCATTGAACATGGTTCTGGTCATTTCTTGCAATGATCTATTCTTTCTCTCAACAACACCATTTCATTAAGGTTTTCTAGCAGTAGAGAAGTTATGAAGAATTTCATTCTCTTCACAAAATAGATGAAAGCTCTCATTTTCAAACTTTTCACCATGATCCCTTCTTATTGAAGTAATGCATATTCCCTTTTCATTTTGAACCCTTTTACAGAATTTAAAGAAGACCTCAAAGGACTCAAGATGAAGTATTGAATTGATAGAATTAAAGTGAAACAAGGTTCATCCTTTCCTCTCCTAGGTTGAAGGAATTGCACTCATAAAAATAATACAATGAATCCTAGAGTGTCTAATGGAATAATGGAGACATTTAGTAGGTGAAAGTCTAAAATATAATTCTAAGAACTGCTCAGGACTTTTACAATGTTACAATGAATGCCTAGCCTCTTATTTATAGAATTGTAGTTGAGTTTAATTAAGGAGATGATCATAAGAAACTACAAACAAATAATATCTCCAATTAATTCAAGTAATTATCTTCTTCTTCAGTTGTTTTATTCTTGAAAAATATCTTATTCTTGATTTTCCTAGATTTTATCTTCAATTTTTGCAATTTTTCCTTCCAGAACTTTTTGCTGATTTTGGACTTCTGGAGCTCTTGCTAGAATGACCTGTTTTTGCTTAACAACTATAAAAAAAATCATTAAAAATAACTAAAACATAAATTTCTACTTAAGACAAAGTAAAAACTGAATTTAAAGCTAATTTAATTCAAAACAAGGCTTAAAGTTAACTAAAATGTCAAATAAACATCACAAAATGCATATAAAAATACGGTAAATTTGACATTTTTCACATACGTAATGATCTCCATTGATGGATAATAGACATGTTACATTTTGATTTGATAGTTGTCATACCCTAATTTCGTTCGGGGACCATTTTTGATCGCTTCAGAATGCTTAAAACCCATCGCCGTGGAATCCGTAAAGTTTCGTGAGGTTTCGGAAAGAAAACAACCAAAAAACACAAAAACGGGGATGAACTTATCAAAGTGAGGGTGTAAATAGCAATTTTCAAATCTGGGCCCATCTAGAAGATTCTGGACTTTTTCTTGCTTCAGGTGGAAACAACCTAGCTCGCCTGGGCGAGCTGGGCGGCAACCACCTCCCCCATTTTGTTGAAAAATAGCATTCGAGACTTTCGTAATGCTTCTGTAACATTTCTGAAACCCTGAGTATGAATATATCACTTAAGATTGGTGAAAGGGGAGAGAAAAAAAGAAGAAAATCAAGTCCAATATGCTTCCACAATGCTTCTGTAACTTTTCCGTAAAAGCTTGGGCTCGCAAGAAACTTCCTGAGGAAGCCTGGGCAATATGGGGGGTGAACTTAGCAATATGGGGGGTGCATTAGGAAACTCAAGCTTGGCGACAACCTCCTCCCCATTTTGGCTATAAATAAGGGCAAAGATGCTAAGTAAAAGGGCCCCTGACCCCTATGCCATGTATTTCAGTTGTTTTTAGTGAAAAAAAAGTGATTCCGTGAAGAAAATCCAAGACGAGGTACTTCTGTAACTCTTCCAAGTTGTTTCCGTGAGCAATTCCGTGAAAATTTTCCGTCGTTCTTCGCTGTTCTTCGTCTGTTCTTCGTGCATTCTTCGGTCTTCAACCCGTAAGTTTTTGAATCTGAGACTTTCAATTCATTTCTTATTTTGTTGGCTTTCATCTTCATTTCGTTCACTTTCGGTTTTCTTTTCTTCCTCTTTTAATGAGCTTTTAACCATTTATTTAAGTCGTTATCTCGTCTAATAATTGATAAAATGAATTTCAACAGATCATTTGTGTTGTAATCTCGTTTGATCACTGCTAAAATAAAATATAACCGATTGTTCGCACTGTAACCTCAGTTAAATCGAAAAGCAAAATAATAATAAAATAATCAAAATATCTTTGAAAAAAATAATCAAAAAATCAATCAGACACTTTTTCTTTGAAAGTTTCCTCAAATGAATTGATTAATAACCAAAGTGAAACTAAGGTTAAAATCAACTCACAAACCAAGCTTTGTCCGCAAAAGTCACTTAAAGCCGTTTTAAGGTCCAACGCCTTAAATGGTCCTCTTTGCTTTTATCGGTTAACATGGACTGTTCAAAAGCATAAAATCAACACATAACTTTACCGCTTTTCATAAGAACTACGTAGGTCTGAGTTCCTCACCACAAATCGAGGATACGTAAGAGCAAAAACCCCGCTTTTGTCGACCACCTGTTTTAAAAAAAACAAGAGATCGTTAATGGTCCAATGCCTTAACATTTCTCTTCTTTCACAATCAAGAGATCGTTAATGGTCCAAAATGCTTTAATGTATCCTTTCAAAAGAATCAAAAGATCGTTTAATGGTCCAACGCCTTAAACGACTTTTGTTCGGTTAAAATCAATCTTGCGAAAAAGGATAAAAACAACTTAACCAACATTTAGTTCTGAAAGAACTATGTAAGTCTGATTTCCTCACCGCAATTGATGATACGTAGAAGTGAGGGAAACACCCTTGTCGACCACAAAAAAATAAAAAATACAAAAAAGCCCATAAAAAGCTAAAATAACATAAAAAGGGAAAAATACATAATTTTGAAGTCATGTCTTGCATACTCGATTAGAGGTTGTCGTCCCTTGTGACGGACGCGTGGGGTGCTAATACCTTCCCCGTGCGTAAAAATAACTCCCGAACCTTTCACACTTAAAGTTCGTAGACCACACGTTTCGGTTTTGCCGACCTTTTCCTCGAATAAACATTGGTGGCGACTCCACGCGTTTTCCTCCCTTGGAAGACGCACCCATGAGCCCCGCATCGCCCTCCCGCCGAAGGGTAGGTTGCGACAATAGTTCATTGAGATTAATCTTATAAAGCTTTTTCCTCTTAATAATGAAGAGTTAGGTCCCATTTTTGTGTTGGGCAACACACCCATCTTTGCTAAAGGAAACATCAAGTCCACTATCACATAATTGACTTATGCTAAGCAAATTATGTTTAAGCCCTTTAACAAAAAGTACATTATCAATGGGAGGATAGGGATCAATACTTATCTTTCCTACTCTTGCTATCTTTCCCTTCTAATTTCCTTCGAAAGTGACTATTCCACCATGCATAGGAGTCAAGCATTGAACATATACTTTTCTGATGTCCTGTGACGTAAGCAACCACTATCCAGGTACCATGATTGATGTGTTCTTTTTGTGGTTGAATATATCTGCAACATAAATTATTTTCTAATTAGGTACCCAAATTTTCTTAGGTCCTTTGTTGTTAGTTCTTAAAGCATTGGACGATCCAGTCTTTGGTAGATGTCTACACTTAGATGTCAGGTGTCCAACCTTTCCACATAAATAACATGGTTTCTTCATCATGAACATACTTCTTTCCTTTATATCCATTTCCATATTTGTTTGTTGGCATTTGCTGCATCTTAACATTTTGTTAAGTTTCTCAGTGCTTCCAACAAATTAGGATAGGGTTTCTCTTAGAAATTCAATCTCTTGATGAAGTGTAACAACATCTTAAGGTTGCTTTTGGATAGCCTCATACTGTTTAAGTTTATCATTTGAGAATTTCAGGCTTTTCTTATATCCTTCACATTCAACCCATAAGTTATGTTTATTTTCCTTCAAGTTTTCATTATTCTTATGGACTTGTGGACATTCTTTCAATAGATTACACCTTTCCTCATTTAGGTAATCATGAAGTTTATTGAGTGTGGTGTACTAATTTTGTAAGTCTTCTAGTTGATTTTTCAACTTCTGAAGGTCTTCCAGTATACTAGATCTTTCTTTACAAATTTCCTCAATCTCAAGTTGAAGTTTTGTTGTCTTTAACTTTAGACTTTCAAAGTCATCACATGATTGGGTAGAAATTGATGAAGAATATTCTATTTTTTCTTCATGTTTCCCTTGAAGTTGTTTATAATCTTTTGAAAAACTTTTGAAGTTCTTTCTCAAATTTTGATAAACTTTGGACAAAACAGATGAGTTGGAGATAAGTTCATGATATGCTAATTGAAGAATTTCAAGGTTGTTTATATTTACCTCTTCATCCGATTTTGAATCTGATCATTTTGATGCAGTGTCTACCATCAGATAGAGGTTGGCTTCTTCTTCTTCCTTTGTTTCTTCATCAGACGACGTGTCTTCTAGTTCTTCCCATGTGCTCATTAGTACTTTCTTGTCCTTTAGTTTGAAGTACTTTTCTTGTGAGTTGATTTATCAAGATCTAGAAATTCTTACTCAGAATGTCCAGTTTTCTTGCACCCATAGCACATGATGGAGCTTTTCTACTTGTCATTTCTTTCTCTATGTGGTTTCCTAGATCATTTCTAGTCCGATCCACTTCTTTCCTTCCATATGTTCCTTATCTTCCTTGAGATGAAGGCTAAATAATCATCTTCATTTGAGCCTTCATCATTAGACTCGTCATCATAAGGTGTATCAATGTTGACAACTTTGGATGTGCTTATGGACGTGGGTCAGGATGAAGATTCCTTGCAAGTAGAAAATGCTTTTGCTTTTTGTGCAGTTAGAGCCAAGGATTTACCCTTTTTGAATCCTTCATCTTGTTGAAGTTCCTATTCATGAACCTTTAAGGTTCCAACACAACTTTTCAATGGACATGGAGTCTAGGTTCTTCATAGTTATCAAGGCTATCACTTGCGGTCTCCGCTTTCTAGATAAACTTCTTAGAAATTTGTCAATATTATCACAATTATCAATTTTTTAAGGCAATGTAAGTCATTTGAAATAGTTTGGAAACATCCAAATATGGCCTGTATATCTTCATCTTCTTCCATAGTGAAGAGTTCATACTCATGTGTCAACAAGTTGAGCTTGTTGCGTTTTACTTGTTATGATCCTTCATACATCAAAGCTAATGGGTTACACATTTGTTTTGCACTTCTGTAGTTGTGGATCTTTGTATATTGTAATTTGTCACAAGTACTTTGTATATCACAAAGGATGAACTCTCTTAACCAAGTGTGTTTCTCAACAAATACTTTTCTTTTCTCTTCTTTTTTTGTTCATGTTCTTTGTTGTTTTTCTTCAATCCTTGATGTCGTATTTATAGGTAGAGAGAGACTCATAATTGTGGAGAGTATCTTCAGGATTGAATAATATGATTGTTGTACAGGTTGATCTTGTTTCTTGGAATAGGCAAATACTACATGTTTTTTGTCTGATATGATAAGAACTTTCAGTATTTGTCATTTATAACTCAATAGTGTCGTTAGACTTATAAAAGGAAATATAAGATTGATTTGCAATTATATTTCTTTTAATGCAAAATCATATAAACTGGCATAAATGGATAATTCAAATAAAATGCATATTCCAATAAGTGTTTGGATGGACTGGACGAGTACTTCCTACTTCTAGTAGATGAGGTAATCCACTAATAGATAAGTCTCACTTGGTGTTGCTTCCAATCATCAAATTTGTTGACTTACATGTAACAAAATGGTTAACACAAGTTTATATCTTTGTTTTCATCAAAACCTTAAGAAATGTCTAGGTTGCCCAGTGTCTAATAATTAGTGAAAACTTGGTGGGTTGCCAAGATCTCGATGTAGTCTTAGGGTAGAGACGAACCAGTATAATTTCTTGTGTGCTTTCCTTATTGATTATCTTTGTGTTAACTGATAAAGGGTTGAAATTTATTTTTAGATCTTATATCTTGTTTTGATCTATCAAGAAATTTTTTTTCTCATTGCTTGATAATGTCTTTCTCAAAACCTTCTTTATTTGTTTTAAGGTATATCTGCATCAGATGATAAACGTGCTTTCAGCTTTAGAAAAAGTTTTAAAGTTAAATAAAAAAAACACAATTCAACCCCCCTTTTTGTGTTATTTGATTCTACACATACAAACTTGTATAACACGTTCAACCATGGAATCTGAATTCATTGGTCTTAATTTAGCAAGACAAGAAGCTAAGTAGTTAAGGAACTTGTTGGTAGATGTTCCATTGTGGAAGAGATGATCTATACTAGTTTCTCTTCATTGTGATTCACAGACAACAATTGGAATTGCCATGAATAATGTATATAATGGAAAGAGGAGAAACATACACATTAGACACAATTTAGTTAAGGAATTGTTGAAGAATGGTGTGATCTCCTTGGAGTTTGTAAGATCTGAAAGGAACTTAGTGAACCCTCTCACTAAAGGTTTGACAAGAAAATTAGTCCTTGTAACATCAAGAGAGATAGGGTTTAAGCCCTTGTGTTGAGAAAAGTATGGTGCATACCATATCTTGAGGTTAATCATTCTTGAGCTCTTAATGTTTTCATAGCTCTTTGTGATGGTGCTTTTGAGATGTACTTGTGGATTCACCTACGTGAGTGTGAAGGAGGATCGCTTTCAATGAAAGACTTGAGTTGTCTTTCTAAAGCACTCACGAGTACCCAATGTGTGTGCATGGCCATTAAAAGTGCTTCGTTCAACAATTCAGATCATACATTCTATAAAAAAAAGGGTTTTGAGGAGTTACGAAAGACATGTAAATTCTCTTCTCTTCTCTTTTATATTTGACAGCTATGTTTTCCCCTCTTTTCTAGGTTTCTGATTTATAATTTTGGAAATTCATTTGTGCTTTTCATAGCTTAAGGCCACAAGTGCACGTGTTCATAGGGTCATTTTGTTAACCTTGGGGAGCAATCAGAATTTCAGATTTGCACCGTGGTCTAGCCGAATTTCACTTTCAATGCAATGGTTTCCACGACACAATGGCATATTTCGATAAGTGATTTGTTTCTGTTTGTACTACTAATCTGTATTTTCTAACACACAGCCCCTTCCCCTTTCCCTATAGACCACAACGCAACAACACAAACACTCACAACAAACAAAACAACACAAACACTAATATCTTGACGGGGTGGCGCGGATCTCAATATGGAGAATGATGCTAGCGTGGCATGATGGAGGCGTGATGGTTCTGGATCAAGGTGGGGGTTGCGACTTGGATCTGGGTTGGGTCGGGGTCAAAAAGAGGTGAAAGTCGCAAGGTGGTTTTGGATCTTTTAGGCTAGGTGGCATGTCAATGGTCTTGATTTGGTTAGAGGGGGGTCGCGCGACGGTGCTTGAGGACAGCGATGGAGTGACGCGGGATTTTGGGGAAGGGAAGTCTGAGGGTTGTAAGGATTTGATGAGTGGATAAAAGGGGAATTTCACACAAAGGTAGTGCCAATAGTTGCTCCCCGCAATTTTAAGCACTAAATAACGGGCTCAATATTTCCCAGGTTCGATGGGCCAACAAGACCCAAAAGGAAGAGCAGAACCCGGCCCAATAATCAAATAACCGTCTCTCTAAAAGGGTTGAATCAGGGTTTCATTGAATAGCTATTCAACTTGCTCGTCTCCTGCGGCGTGTTCAACAATCGGCGGCGAAAATGGTAAGAAAGATTCTCCACTCCTTTCACCGTCTATGCTTATCATCGGAATTATTCTCCGTTCCACTGTGACACGTGGCTTGTTGATGTTTGTGTAGCCTTCCCACAAGACGTTCAGAATCAAGAAGAAGCTCGCGAAGAAGATGAGGCAGAACAGACCCATCCCTTATTGGATCCGCATGAGAACCGACAACACTATCAGGTTCCGACTACCCTAATTTTTGTTATAGCTCGTTCTACAAACTTCTACCAAACGCTGCGTTTTGCAAATTTTGCCTCTGCCTCATTTAGTTCTTTTGATTTTTATCTATATTTCGTCAGGTACAATGCTAAGCGCAGGCACTGGCGCCGCACCAAGCTCGGATTTTAAGGTCCATGTCAACCTCCGACTCGAGATTTTTATATTGTTTTTGTTATTCTAGAATGTTACTAGCAATGTGTAAACTGGAAAGGTTTTAGCTTTTGGTCATGTGGTCACACAGAGGGATCATTGTTGAGCGTTTCCATATCTCTATTTTGTTTTTGTACTTTTTTTGGATATTAATCTGAGACTGAGATGGTAGTTTTTATTTACTGCCTTAGATTTTTATTTTTCTTTCTTTTTCCTTCAAGTTTGCAAACCCAATTTCGTAGGAATGTTGAATGGTGTTGTTCTCTACTGCTTGATGATAGTTAGAGTATTACAATGCATAGTTGCTTATATGAATGACTTATCATAATTTTATGGGCCTTGCTATTCTATACAGATTTAAGCATTTTAAATAAAAATTCACTCCAATGTTAAGATTGCTAAAGTGAATGCTTAAATTAATTTTGTGGGTCCTACAATACTTGAAAATATGTTTTTATGATATAATGTTGTTAAGTGATGCTTGGCAATTAAATAACTCCATGTCATATGCTTCATTGGGAATAAATTTAAGTAATTTTGCTTAAAGTTAAACAATTCATACAAGTACTCTATTGAAGATGTTCTTGGTTGGTTGGAGAGGTGACATGTGAAAAAATGTGCATGATTGCATTTGTATAATGCAAATTTAACTGCCATCGTTGCATACAAAATACTGGTCCTATTATGATTCGTCATATCTCTCTATGGAGCAGAAGCTGCTATATTATTGCCTTTGTTGAAAACCTAATTCAACGAAATATGAAAGGTGTTATTCTGATTTTTTATAACGTTGCTGAAGCAACAGGGTGAATATATGTTAAGAGTAGCTGCTGGAAATTACAATTGCATAGTAATTGTACGTATTGTGAGATTTTGCCAGTGGAATTGAATTGCATAACTACTTACAGACATGCCTACGGTATAGTTTGTTCAGCTACATTGATTTTGTTTTCCATTTAAAGTTAGTATAGATTATTGCAAGGCTGAGGGATTTGTGAGCTCCATATTGGGGTGTCATGACTATAAAGATAAACACAAAAGCTCGATTTAAGTTTAAACTGTCAAAAGGTTAATTTGCAGCTTGTTGAAGCATGATTTATGATTCTAAAGTGAAACGCCCACATGGCTCCGATACTTTTAATTGGAAGGTTTGGAGTAGTTAGTGGGAAACTTTCAAAATGAAATGTGGCATGAACTTGTTTTTGGCATTTTGGTTAAATATCCACTGGATAATGTGGCTGTACCTGTGATTGTTGAAGTAAGCAAAAACTCATTTAGGACCATTTGATGTTTATATATTTGCAATATTAGGGCATTGAAGGAACTGGCAGCAATTGATATACCACAACTATTGAGGTTTTTCAAGGAAAACTTTGGTTATGTTTGACAGGGCTTACCAGGAACTTATAATCTCTTTTCACTGGCTCATGATGTATTTTTTTTTACACGAACTAATTTTTCATGTTATTATAAGTAGTCTGTTTTTATAAGTTAAGTTAATTGAAATAGTTTATGAAAAATAAGGTAATTTATAAGGTTTTTTTTGTTCTCAATTTTAACCTTGTTATTTTATTTGAAATTTATTTTACCTTTTTATTCAATTTAAAAATTCTATTCTTTTTAATTTTCTGTGAAAAAAATCTTGCTTCTAATTTTATGTTCCTACACATGCGATACACGATTAACACGTCAATTATCATCATTATATCATCTCTTAAGGTTAAAAATTCTTTGAATCATATTAACTTTATAATTATTTGTTAAATTATTCTATTTTTTTTTCTAAAATTATATTATCTAATTCATTTTCTTTTATAATTTTTCTTTTTTGTTAATTAAATCTTATGCACATTTTTATACTATAAAACTTTAAAAATTATTATCCTATTTCTGAAGATGATAAGATTAAAAATAAAATTCAGATATTGGAAATATTAAAATATATCATTTTACACTATTTTGTCATTTATCAATCAGTCCTATAAAATATTTTTGAATAAAATAGGCTTAATTGTTAATTTTTTTTCACGTAAGTTTTCAATTTTTGCACATTCTACTAATGATAAAAGATGGATAATTTTTACTTTTGACATTGATTGTAACTATAACTTAATTGATGTAGAAAATGACTTTTTACATCGACCCTACTTACAATCATGATGCACAAAAATCTATAATTTTTTTTTACATTATTTTGTTACCAACATAATGATAAAATGCATGAAATTTAAAAATATGAATGGTAAAATTTATAAAATGTTGAAAGTTAAATAATAAAATTCATGAAAAAAAACTTGAGTGGTAAAGTCTACAAAATTATGAAAGTTAAGTGATAAAATTCGTAAAATAATAAAATTTTGATGATAAAATTTACAATTAAACCAATTAAATAAGCTATTTATACTAGTCCTTGTGGTCATTTATAATAGTCCTTTAATGATTTGGCACCCCAACCAACAAAATCAATTACTCCATTCTTTTCCTATTAAATTTGCAAGCATTTTTTCAATTTTGTCCTTCTTGGTTTGAAACAAATCACTTCTCCCATTCCACATTTCTCTCTCTTTCTCTCTCTCTAATTAACTATGACAACTCTTTTTTTCTCTCTCTAACTAACCTGTTTTTTTTTTGTTGGTTGACCTATTTCTCTCTCCCTAAAAAAGACACCCATTTTCCTATTGGTTGACTCGTTTCTCTCTCCAACTCAACTTTCCTTTTTCCATGTCACCCTTTAGGTTCTATGTTGAAGCATTTTTTTTTCCTTTATTATTCAATTTAATAAAAAGATCACGTAAAACAATGAGAATAAGGGTATAATAGACAGAAAAATAAATGTTATTTTGAACTTTGAAAATGACATATAAATAGGAACAAATTTTTGTAAAAAATCCAACACTTAAAAAAAGAATAGAGAGAGTAACTTCTAAGCTATCAATTAGCCTATAAGCTTTCAACTAGTTTATAAGTTAATTTTATCAAACATAGTCTTATTATCTACTCACTCAAACTTAAGTAAACCACACGGTTCTTTGTAATTTTTTTTTTGTTGCTTAAATATGTTTTTTTCAATTAAATTTAAATCATTTTCACTTTGGTTCTCTAAACTAAATATTAGTCTTTTAATTAAATACTTTTTTGCTTAAATATATTTTTCTCAATTTAACTTTGATCATTTTTCTTTTTTGTTCTCTTAACTAAAAATTGTTTTTTTTTTTTTTAGTTTAGAGAATCAAAAAGCAATGACAGGAAGAATTAAAAAAAAAGACTTGTAATGACGAATAACTAAAAAATGACGTTCGTTTTTTTAAGTTTTTTTTGTACAATAATATCTTTTAGTCCCTCAATTTTTGCCTAAGTTTTCTTTCAATTTTTCAAATTTAAAAGTGATGTTTTAATTTCTCAAGTTTAAAGTGTGTTTTCAGCTTTCTAATGAAAATATTGAGACTGACAATTCTAGAAACATTATTTATGACAATATTAAATTCTCAAAATACAGATTAATGACTATTGTTTTAAAATCTGTTGTATGGAGGTTTTAAATCTCAAAAGTCAATAAAGCAAAATTAATGAGAAATGAGAGCAACTCACTATCTTCCTCCATTGCTTTTAGCCTCAATAACCTCCATCAAGATCCTTGTGTTGCCTCTTCTGCTTCTCCTCTGATTCCACCATCATCTTTACTCATTCTCCTTTCCTTTTTCTAGCTCTCCCCCTTTTCTTTTATGGCATGGGAGGTCGCTGCCATGACGACATAGTTTGTTCTCATCTTCCTTATCATTTCACTTTCTCCCACTCTCTTTATTTCTTACTCTTTCTTCATCTCTCTCGCTCATCATCTTTTACTCTCCTTGCCTTGCTTCTTGGTATGACAATAAAATTAAACCATGTGGGTATCTATTCGATCCCACACCAGTTTTGATGGGAAAAATCCACTTTGATAGGGACAGGGCCGGGTTCAAATTTTCCCCAACTTAGGAAAGCGGGGTCGGGATTGGGTTCAAGTATGATACTCTCCTACCCCGAACCCATCTACTATGTATATTTATAATTATACATTTATATATCGGATTTGCTAACGTACACACTCCTATTTTTAGTGTGAGTGCATTAACAAGTTATAATAACTAAGATTGTCTTAAAATACACCATAGTTTGCTAACACACTCATACTCTAAAATAAAAGTGTGTATGTTGACAAATGCTAGTGGAGTTTGCTAATGTACACACACTAGCTTTTTTAAGTATAAGTACATTAGCTAGTTATAACTAGATATTATCTTAAAATTAACTAATGGTGTAACTTGTTAACACACTCATACTAAAAAAAATTGAAGTGTGTACATTAGCAAATCTCTTTATATATAATTCTATTATTATATATGATATATGTAACTATTAATTATATAATATCTAATTAATTTTTTATTTTTATAATTACTAGAGTGGGTGACCCCTAACATGCATGGTAAATTTTTTATTTTATAAAATATTTTAAATATAATAGTATTTTCTTAAATTTATATTAATAAATATTTACAAATTTATCAAATATAACATTTTTAATTATTAATTATTGTTGTACATGATAGATATAAAGTTGATTATATATTTGGTGGACTATGTTTTTTAAAATATAATGAATGATAGAAATAAAAATTAATTATGTGTTAAGTAAGGTAGAAATGAAACTTATACATACATATATAAGAGTTTCTAGTTAAAAAAAACAATATTTTTCATGAAATAATGTTTTTAACTATATTTTTAAATTAAAACTTAACTTCAACAATGAGTAAGATCAAGGTAAGGTATTATAGTACTGATTTTTATACCCATACTGATAAATAAATAATATTAATATGAATATGACATTAATGAAATTAATATCTCATTCATAGATTTTTTAATTATAATATTTTTTGAATAATAGAATTTAAATTTTTATATTCTCACTTTTAAATAAAAAATCCATGTATCCATACTTTTACGCCTGCAAAGTGTGTCCTTACCTGTGGGTACCTAAATGCACATACAAGTGTCCATTACCCACATTTTAATTAATATGAAAAATTGATAAATAAATAATAATAATTATGAAAATGATATTAATTAAATTAATATCTAATTCAAAGATTTTTTAATTATAAAAAGATTGTATAATGGATATTTATAGAAAATGCATAATGAATTACTCTAACTTAATTATCTCAATTTCATTATTATAAAGATGTATAAAAATCATTTACAATGTAAAAATAAAATGAAAAACAATTAAATTTTTATGCTCGTTATTTTTTTAAAAAAAACTCCATATCCATACTCATACCCATGTGAGTTGTGCTCTTATCCTATGGGTATCTAAATCCACATACCTATGTCCATTACCCACGTATAATAATATAAAAAAATATTTCAGCATTGTCTTTAAAATCATGGTTGAAATTGTTTTTATTTTTAAAATTAATATGTAAAATTCTTCCGATCCTTATCATCTAAGCATTTTATTATTGACTTACAATAAAGAGAAACTGAAACGCTTTTCACATAATAAGCGAGCACATTTGCATAATAGTTAACCATTATGAGGCATCGCTCTTTGCTATTGAAATATGGCTTCTTCTTAGCTAAAAAATAATTGTTTTCCATTGATATGAATATTGTTCACATGCAACTCTTCTCTTGGAGTATAAGTGTGAGGTGGAGTTTTACATTGTGTAGGAATGAAAAGGTTAAGCACCATATAAGTAAAGGTAAGACTCATAAACCTGAGCCTTAAGGTTTTGGGTTAAGGTGTGGTGTCAAGTTCACTTTATGTGATGTGCTTGTGGCTCATTAGTGTAAATCTTTCTGGTGTTTACCCCCTTTGAATTTCCCAACAATTGGTATCAGAGTTGAATGATCTTGCGGAAGCAAAGATTGAAGATGAAATTAAAATTAAAAAAAATAGTTGACAGAAGGATTGTTGGACAAAAGGATATTCTCTTATTTCTAGGATGGTGTTTAGAAATAAAGATAAGAGTTTGAACCACATTAAACAAATTTGTGATCTTTTTATATTTTGTTTATGGTGTTGTCTCTTGTTCTTGATTGTATGATTTATGAGTAATAAATATGAGCGTGTATTTTTTCCCAATAATTGGCATCAGAGTCGATGGTTTGACGTGGTTATCAGCTAGGACGAGTAAGATGGCGATGGTGGATCCTAGCCCAGGGATCCTTGTATCAAAAGTCTTCCTAATGGTGGGTTCAGACGACATATCTTGTGGGTGGAGCGATGATGCAAGTATCTAAAGCATGTGAACTCACTACTACAAATGGGCGTTTTTACGATAGTCATTCTACGACGATTCTTTGGAATCGCCTTAGAAAATGAACCGGTGACATTTTTGTAATTATGTTACTAAAAAAAGCCTTGTATGACACATATTCTTAGACGGTTATTGAACCGCCTTAAAATATGTGTTGGTCATAAAAATTACGACGGATTTTATTAAAACACCATCGTTATCTCAATTAAATGTGTGTTGGTCTCAACCTTGTTTTAACCCTTGACTCACTCACTTCCCTCACCATGGCCAAGTCCTGCCTCCTGTCTTCTCCCTCCTCACAACAACAATAATACATAGAAGAAAAAAAAGAAAGAAAAAGAACAAAACACTTCACTCCCCCCCCCCCCTCTCTCCATTTCCATTTCTTCTTTCTTCAGCTTCTTCTTCTTCTTCTTCTTATTCTGTTTGTTCGTTATAGGGTTTTCTCGATTCCGATTGCAATTCCTCTTGTGTTCCTTTTGCAATTCCTTCACCCTTACGCACGGAACCCAGCTCCTCCTCCGCGCGTGATCTGAAGCCAAATTAGGGTTTCCGCATGAGTCCTCCTCCAACTGAATCCAACGCCATGGAAGACGGCAAGCCCATGAATGGCAGCGACCAAGTCGGGTCTTGCTTCGTCGAGTTCTGCAAGGTTCTTTATTTTCCCGTTTGTCTCGTGTTCTCTGTTTTTTTTTTTTTTTTTTTATTTTTTTTATTTCTGGTGGGTCAATACTTTTTTTTTAGTTTGGTGAAATGAATTTTTATGTTTTTTTTTGGTGTTTTGTGTTGTAATTGCGTGTGGGGTTTCAGTGGGAGTGGTCGGTATGCAGAAAGTTAAGATCTTTTAAGGTTTTAGGTTAGTAGGTAAGAAAGTTCTGTGTGTTAATTTATTTTTTGTTGAGTATTTTGTCTAAGTTAAGTTTCCATTTTTTGATCAATAACAAAATTCATTTGTTAATTGTGGCATGCTACTCATCCTGATGAGTGATGAAGAAGGATACAATGCTTAATTTTTATTTGAATTTTGTTTTTTGATATTTTTTACTGAGCGAGGTAAGGCTAGGATAAATATTTTGGAAATGAGTGACATGGATAAGGAAAATGAGTTGAGCGAAGCATGAAGAAGACACAGGGAGTAATGAATACACCAACCCAGCTGAGTTTGTTGCTTTAAAGGAAAGGAAGAAAAATAATTAATAGAATTTTCTCAGTAAATGAGCTATTCGATTTGTTATGATTTTTATGATTGTTGTGATGTGATGCAGTGTGTTTAAATGTCTTTTGCTGTATTTGACAGAGTTGAGTGGGATTATGGCGTTTCACTTGGGAAGATATTTATTGTGCAACTCTTGTACATCATCCATCCTCTAGTGTTTCTATTTTTTAAAATTTGTTGTTCACTTATGTTATCTTGTAATACCATTACACTCACATTCTGCTTTTGTTTTGTCTCTTTGTCTTCTTTTCTACCTGTTGCCTTTTTATTTTTGTAGTTGGCTGATATGCACCAAAAATTGGGATAGTTTGCCAACATGTGTGTGTGTGTGTGGATCATTATGATACTTGAGTCCCTATCAGGTTGAGATTGGGTTAATAAGTGAGACTCGGAATATAAGAAATGTCCATATATATATATATATATATATATATATATATATATATATATATATATTTGTATGCATTTAGGTAGATTGAGTAGGGTTTAAATTGTGAGATCCTTTACTCATTAAATCCTACAATAATGTGCTCTTTTTATGACAGAATGGGCTAGCATTGGAAGAGAAAAGCTGTAAAGAAGCAAAGAATCTGTTTGGTGAAACCAAGCATATTCTACTGTCAAATTTTTCGTCAATGGGGAATGGAATGATATAGAAGAACATTATTCCTTTTGGTTTAACGTATATCTTATGAAATTTTTTATTTTAACTAAATGAGTTTATATAATTCTTTTTCAGTGTGAAGAAGAAGAGAGGTATTGGTTTCCTTTCATTTTGTACTCTGTCAAGAAATTGATCCAGAAAAAATGAGAAGGGTGGGAAGGAAGACACTGAGAACAATGGGCTTAGTTTGTGTCGTATATTGAGAGAAGCTAAGCTTAAGTATTTTACTGACTTTTCGGCTAGCATATTCTTTTGTATTTTGTAGGTTGTTCTAGTAGTTATTGTTATACTTATCTTCTATTCAACAACATTGCAGATTTTTTTAAAGAACTTCCACAGTTTGTTGTTAAAGCTGGTCCAACTTTAAGTAATCTATATGGCATAGATTGGGAAAACAGGCTTGAGGTATTGACTATTTTTAAAGAACTTCCACAGTTTGTTAGTGACCAACAATTATGTTTGCGTCAAATAGTATAATTTAGTGATGAAGGTTTGTGTTTGGTAGATTGTTTCTTACTTTGAGGAGTCTCTTTGATAGATATGGAGGTTCTAGAGAGCTGAGAGCTCTATTGTATTAATGGTTTAGGTCAGATTGTTATTTATTTATCATGTAACTTACATATAAAAACTTCAAGAGGTGCTGTGTCCCAAGGCAATGGATCTGTATCAAAGTTTGTTATGGCAGATAAAAAGGTAATAGAACTGGCCTCAAGCTTAACATATTCCATGACCTTCATGAAACTTGAAAATGCTTATACTCATAAATTTTTTGATTCACTAGATAGATAACAAGATTCTTATGGTAACAAAGAAAGAAGGATTCCTCCATAAAAACCATGTTGATGTGGAATCGAAAAGACAACTTCTGAAGCAGCAAATGCTCTTTGATAATCACCAAAGAGATATTCAAGTAGGGAGCAACTAAGATAATATTAATATTTTTAACTTTGCAATTTTTTATATTTATCATTAAAATATTACCTCTTGTGTTTTTATAGGAACTAAAGCATATAATTCACACTGTTGCAACCTACCCTTTGGCGGGAGGGTGACACGAGGCTCACGGGTGCATCTTCCAAGGGAGGAAAACGCGCGAAGTCGCCACCAACGTTTATTTGAGGAAAACGTCGGAAAAGCCAAATGTGTGGTCTACGAAATTTAAGTGTGAAAGGTTCGGGAGTTGTTTTTACGCACGGGGAAGGTATTAGCACCCCACGCGTCCACACAAAGGACGACAGCCTTTAATCAAATGTGCAATATCATGTCTTCAATTTGTTTTCATTTTCCCTTTTTTATGTTTTTATGTTTTTTATGGTCCTTTTGTATTTTTTTATCTTTTTGTGTGTTTTTTTATGTTTTTTACTTTTTGTGGTCGACAAGGGTGTTTCCCTCACTCCTACGTATCCTCGGGTGTGATGAGGAAATCAGACCTACGTAGTTCTTTGAGAACTAAACGTTGGTTAAGTTGTTTTTATCTATTTTCGCAAGATATATTTTAATCGAACAAAGGTCGTTTAAGGCATTGGACCTTTAAACGATCTTTTGATTTTTGAAAAGGAAAGAAACGTTCGGGCGTTGGACCATTAACAATCTCTTGATTTTGAAAGGAGAGAAACGTTAAGACGTTGGACCATTAACGATCTCTTGGTTTTTGAAAGGAGAGAAACGTTAAGGCGTTGGACCATTAACGAACTCTTGGGGTGGTCGACAAAAGTGAGGTTTTTGCTCCTACGTATCCTCAATTGTGATGAGGAAATCAGACCTACGTAGTTCTTGCCAAAAAACGGTAAAGTTATGTGTTGATTTTATGCTTTTGAACAGTCCATGTTAACCGATCAAAGCAAAGAGGACCGTTTAAGGCGTTGGACCTTAAAACGGGTTTAAGTGACTTTTGCGGACAAAGCTTGATTTGTGAGTTGATTTTAGCCTTAGATTCACTTTGGTTATTAGTCAATTCATTCAAGAAAACTTTCAAAGAAAAACATCTGATTGATTTTTTATTATTATTTTATTCAAAGATATTTTGATTATTTTATTATATTTTTTCCAAAGATATTTTGATTATTTTATTATATTTTTTTTCAAAGATATTTTGATTATTCTATTATTATTTTGCCTTTTTTGATTTAACCGAGGTTACAACGTAAACGATTGGTTGAATTTTATTTTAACAATGATTAAATGAGATTACAACACAAATGATCGATTGAAATTCATTTTATCAATTATTTGGCGAGATAACGAGTTAAATAAACGGTCAAAAGCTCATTAAAAGCGGAAGAAAAGAATACCAAAAGTAAACGAGATGAAGAATGAAAGCGAACAAAACAAGAATGAATTGAAAGTCTCGGATTCAAAAACTTACCGGTTGAAGACCGAAGAACGGCGAAGAAAGGTGGAAAATCTTCACGGAATCGCTCACAGAAACATCTCGGAAGCGTTACGGAAGCACCTCGGCTTGAATTTCCTTCCTTTTTTTCACTTCTTTTCGCTAAAAACAACTGAAATACACAACATAGAGGTTAAGGGCCCTTGTAACTCAGCCTCCTCCCCCTATTTATAGGAGAAAATGGTAGGTGGTTGCCGCCCAGAGGCTTCCTGAGGAAGATTTCTAAGCGCACCCCCTTTTGATAAGTTCACCCCCACTTTCCAAAGTGTTCTAGATGAAGTTTCATGAGCGCACCGCCCGTGTTTGATAAGTTCACCCCCCGCTTTTGTGTTTTTGGCTGTTTTCTTTCCGAAACATCTCGAAACTTTACGGATACCACGACAATGGGTATTAAACATTTTGAAGTGGTCAAACGGAGGTCGCATGCCGACAAACAATGGTCCCCGGATGAAATTACGGTATGACAGTTGCCCCTCTTTACTTATCTTTTATTGGAAATAAAAGGGAAATAAAGATAAGACACTAATTTCGTTCGAGCTAAATCCTTACCTGACCGACCAATAGCTCTGTTAGTGAAAACCATGACGTCTCTGATGCTATCAGACTCGATCGTTTCTGGACAACAGATGTGATGCAATCCTATCCCGCAAGGGCATTGGGTAGAAGACTCCAAGTAGATTGGGCTAGAGATCCAAGGGAAGGCCCTAGGGTTCTCATGAGCCTTAGGGTAGATTTTGAGCCCATGGGCTAAGTATGAGCCCACTTATCTTTGTAAATATTAGAATAGGGTTTTCCTTCGTTTGGGCCTTGTATTTTGGTCATTCTAGTAGTATAAGGTTTCAGCCTTGTATTTCGGGGCATTTTGAGTAGTCTTTGTAGTAAGGACTTTTTTTTTGTATTTTCATGTTTTTTTGTCATGGGGGTGAGCTTAGCTATTATAGGGGGTGTGTAGCTAAGTTCTAGCTTCTCATCTCAAGGAGGTGAGCTTAGCTATTAGAGAGGTATGTGTAGCTAAGCTCTAGCTTCTTTAGGAATCTTCTTAAGGAAGCTTCTCAAGGAGGTGAGCTTAGTTATGAGAGGGGTGTGTGTAGCTAAGCTCTAGCTTCTCAAGGAAGTTTTCTCAAAGAAGCTTCTCAAGGAAGTTTTCTCAAGAAAGCTTCTCAAGGAAGCTACCTAGTCTATAAATAGAAGCATGTGTAACACTTGTTGTAACTTTGATGAATGAAAGTCTTATGAGATACACTTCAAAGTTCCACTTCTTTCCCTCTTTTATTCCTTCAATTTCGTGCTCCCCCCTTCTCTCTTTCTTTTCCTCCATTGAAGCATCATCTCCAAGCTTCTTATCCAAGGCTCATCTTGGTGGTGAAGCTCCTTCTTCCATGGCTTATTCCTTAATGGATGGCGCCTCCTCTCATCTCTTCTCCTTTGTCTTCCGCTGCATCTCCATGGTGGAAAATTACCATTAGAGGACCTCATTGAAGCTCAAAGATCCACCCTCCATAGAAGCTCCACAAGCAAGCTTCCATCAAGTGGTAATCAGAGCACAAGAGCTTCAAGTAGGTGCTCCTTAAACCTTCATTAATTTTTTTGCTTTACCTTCTCCTCCATTGTTGTTTCTTCATTTTTTCTCCATGTATCTACTCACATGTCTTGTGATAAATGTTTTTAACATGATTCTTTAGAGTTTCCACCGATTAAACTTGCTATAGAAGCTAGATTTGATTTTCTATGGTTCAAATTTCTAGTTCTTGTTCTTGAACCATGAATTGTGTTGAGTTTAGGTTCCTTTGAGTTTTGTCTTGTTATTTTTTGTGGCTGAAACCTAAACCATAAAATTCTTACAAAAATATTAAAGTAGAAGAAAACCTCAAAAATCTAGAGTGACTTGTTCACCTATTGTAGTTTTGTCATAGAAGTCATGTCTAGTCATGAAACTTGTCACATAAGATTTCTTATGTTGTGCTGAATTTTATTTTCTTGTTTCTTTGTCTAACTCATTTTTTCATGAGTGTATGAAATTATTTTAGCCTATTATTTGATTTGAGTCAAATCTTTCATGTTAATTAGTCCTTAACATGTTCATGCAAAATTCTTAGAGAGTCTTTGATTGTGAACCTTTTCTTGAACTTTTAGGTTTCCTTATGATTGTGTCTATTGTGAATTTGAGTTTTGGTGATTGAATTGCTGGCTGAAATGTTGATCCTAAGTGAATATTGAACTCCTAAAACTGTGTTAAACAATCCTAGTGAGTTCAACATACATAGGAAGGTTGAAAGTAAGCCCAAGGCAATCAATATACCATGCTTAAAAAAAAAATCGCTGGTGCTGGCAGCTTGGACATACAAACTTGTAAAAATTACTGAGAATTGGTTACTTCGAATTTTGAGCTGAAATTTTTACTGAATTTGCTAGACATATGGAAAAAATTTATAAAAAAAGAAACAACTGATTTGGATAAAAGGAAAAAATACTAAAAATCACACAAGTTGGTAGAAAAATCAGTATCCAGGGAAAAAAAGTGAAAGGGAAGTGTGCTTGTTGTTTTGGCTCAAAATTTATTCTATAATTGGTGCCTATGTTATACCAATCTTAGTTCCAAAATTTCAATTGAAAATTACTGTAAAAAAAAGTGCCAAAGCTAGAGGTTTGTTGAGTCTTTTTTTTTATAGTTTTTTAAGTCTACTCTAGAGCCATTCTAAGTTTCTCTTTGAGTCCTAGCTTGCTTCTATGTCCTTTTTCATTGCTTTAATTGTTGAGTAATCCTTGAAAAATTGTCTTGTTAAAAATCCATTGGTTTAGCTTTCATTTCATTTTTTTTGGTCTTTGGTTATTGCTTGTCTCTTTGTTTCCTTGTTTGTGGGTTGCCATATAGGGAATTGGAAGGAGGATTGGTGCCATCCCTTGAAGAATTTGAGTCCATAAGCAAGGGGCCAACCACCTTAAGAGCTATTGGACTAAGAAGCACTCCAAATTGAGTGAATCACCAAAGAGAGAACAACCACTAAAATTGAGGACCGTTTTGTAATTTTGTAATTTGCAATTTACTTACCTTCATTGCTTTCAAGTTTTGTAACAAAAAGGCCTTTCATTGGAAGTGTGTTGGGAGCCTCCAATAGGTTACCAAACTTCCATTTGTGTGTAATAATTTTAGGCAATTTTTTCTTAGGATAGTGAGTGTTTTGTTGGGAACCTTGAATGTGGTCATCCAAACACTCTTAGGATTCGCCTAGTTTACATTTCTTGCTTACTTTCATAGCTTATTTCCTTTATCTTCCATTGTCAAACCGCCTAGATAGCTTTCCTTTTACCAAATAGTTTTTTACCTTATCTTTCACATCTCTTTTAGTGTTTATTTGGCTAGTTTCAACCATAGTTTTTTTTACCTTTTGTTTTCAAACCTCCAACAAGAAAGAACCACAACTTAGGAACCAACATGAGTCATCATTCATCTAGTGTTAATGGCAAGGGTACTAGTCATAAAGACCTTTTATCTAGAATCTTAGATGAGTTGAGTTCCCTCAAGTTATGGAAAGAAAAACAAGAGAGAAAAGAAAAAGGTAAAAAAAGAGTGGAAGAAATAAGTCAAGATGAAAGAGAGAAAATAAGAGAGGAAGAAAGAAGAAAAATAATGAAAGAAATGAAAAGAGAAAAACATGCCTCCTATAGTAGTCATAACTCTTGCAAAAGCCTAAGTGAAGAACTTCGTGACTATTACGAAGGAAGGCATAGGTCACATCTTAAACCTCACTCCCATAGAAAAGAAATGGAAAGAAAGCCTCAAGAGGCTAACATTAAACTCTTATACTTCCATGGGAAGGACAATGTAGAGGCTAACTTAGATTGGGAAATAAGGGTAGAGCAACAACTTAAAAAGAAGTCTACTTCAAAATCTTATGGCTCTCACTCTTATCCAAAGAAAGACCAAGGTCAAGGCATCTTAGGGGTGACACCTTCTAAGCCCAAAGATGATAAGGGGAAGACAATAGAAAAGCAAGCCCCTAAGGCTAGTATGCAAGAGAAAACTAGCTCTATAAAATGCTTTAAATGTCTTGGAAGATGACACATTACTTCTCAATGCCCCACCACAAAAACCATGATTATGAGGGGCCAAGACATTTATAGTAGCCAAGATGAGGCTACTACTTCACCTTCCTCTAGTGAAAGTGAAAAAGCAAAAGGGAAAGAATCTAGTGAAGAAATCTACCCCCAAGAAGAAGGACAACTATTAGTGGTTAAAGAGAAGTGTAAGGAGGTAAGTGTCTCCTCCAAGAGTTTAGCTAAGAAGGAAACTCATTTTACAATAATGACAAACATTAAAGAAAATTTCCCTCTTAGACAACCTCCACATTTTCTCTTTTGTAAAAAGGCACTTGCTAGCATTGCCACATCTCTTGGGCTTGAGTTTATTCCTCAAGTAAAGAAGTTGTTGGATGAGGGTTTGGTTCGCAAGAGCTTAAATCCTTGTGCTTTGTTGGTGCCCAAAATAGGTATTATTAGGTACCAAGTCCCTAAAATAGGTGGTATGATGAATGTTTTGAGTGGTGCAACCCTCTTTTGTAAAATCACTCGTACACCTAACATCTTCATGGTGTGTGTACATAGGGACCCATTAGGTAGGTTTGTTCTTATTTTTAGTTTCAATACAAACTTAGGTACTCATATGGGACACCTTAGGTTTGTCATACTTTTTGGTAGGAATAATCAATATGAAAATACAGAAAAAGGTATGTTTTATTGCGTTACTTTTCTTAATTTTTCAGTGATCAAGGGGTTCCCATGAACCCTAAGAGAATAAAGGTCATTCCTGAGTGGCCCACTCCACCAAGTATAAGAAAAATTTGGGGCTTCCATGACTTAACAAACTTTTACAAAAGGTTTGTCCTATACTTTTCTATACTTGTAGCACCACTCATTGAGTTGGTGAGAAACCATGTTCCTTCATGGGAAGATGCCCAGGAAATGGGTTTTCAGACCTTACCTTACTTCAACATACCAAACACCACTAATACATATGTTTTTGTTCTTTTTACAGGTGTTGAGGGAAGGATCCCAGAGTATGAAGAACCTCGGGATTTGAGGTCAAATCCTTTCCAAGGTGGAGGGAATGATGCAATCCTATCCCGCAAGGGCATTGGGTAGAAGACTCCAAGTAGATTGGGCTAGAGATCCAAGGGAAGGCCCTAGGGTTCTCATGAGCCTTAGGGTAGATTTCGAGCCCATGGGCTAAGTATGAGCCCGCTTATCTTTGTAAATATTAGAATAGGTTTTTCCTTCGTTTGGGCCTTGTATTTTGGTCATTCTAGTAGTATAAGGTTTTAGCCTTGTATTTCGGGGCATTTTGAGTAGTCTTTGTAGTAAGGACTTTTTTTTGTATTTTCATGTTTTTTTGTCATGGGGGTGAGCTTAGCTATTATAGGGGGTGTGTAGCTAAGTTCTAGCTTCTCATCTCAAGGAGGTGAGCTTAGCTATTAGAGAGGTATGTGTAGCTAAGCTCTAGCTTCTTTAGGAATCTTCTTAAGGAAGCTTCTCAAGGAGGTGAGCTTAGTTATGAGAGGGGTGTGTGTAGCTAAGCTCTAGCTTCTCAAGGAAGTTTTCTCAAAGAAGCTTCTCAAGGAAGTTTTCTCAAGAAAGCTTCTCAAGGAAGCTACCTAGTCTATAAATAGAAGCATGTGTAACACTTGTTGTAACTTTGATGAATGAAAGTCTTATGAGATACACTTCAAAGTTCCACTTCTTTCCCTATTTTATTCCTTCAATTTCGTGCTCCCCCCTTCTCTCTTTCTTTTCCTCCATTGAAGCATCATCTCCAAGCTTCTTATCCAAGGCTCATCTTGGTGGTGAAGCTCCTTCTTCCATGGCTTATTCCTTAATGGATGGCGCCTCCTCTCACCTCTTCTCCTTTGTCTTCCGCTGCATCTCCATGGTGGAAAATTACCATTAGAGGACCTCATTGAAGCTCAAAGATCCATCCTCCATAGAAGCTCCACAAGCAAGCTTCCATCAAGATGTTCTTGGCACATCATCTTACTTGATTGTCCTTGGATAACAAAAAGTATCTGCAGAAAAAATCTCAAAAAAATGATTAGAAATAGACGACTATCATCATCCTAGATATCATCGGACTTGCTCGTCCTGGGAGGATAAAAGGACTTTGATAGCCTTGGAGTAACGAAAGCAAGTGTGCGGATAACCAAAAGGTATCTCTGCATGTTACCGGACCTGTCACAGGTCGGGGTAATAGAATTGTGTTTGTACGGATAACCACTTGGGGTATTTTCGCCTGCCACCTGACGCATGGGTCAGGATCAGCAGATGTTGTCTTTGTACGAATAATCACTTGGGTATATCCGCCTGCCACCTAACGCATGGGTCAGGATCAACAGATGTTGTCTTTGTACGAATAATCACTTGGGTATATCCGCCTGCCACCTGACGCATAGGTCAGGATCAGCAGATGTTGTCTTTGTATGGATAATCACTTGGGTATATCCGCTTGTCACCTTACGCATGGGTCAGGATCAATAGATGTTGTCTTTGTGCGGATAATCACTAGGGTATATCCGCCTGCCACCTGCGCATGGGTCAGGATCAACAGATGTTGTCTTTGTATGGATAATCACTTGGGTATATCCGCCTGCCACTTGACTCAAGGGTCAGGATCAACAGATGTTGTGTTTGTACGGATTACCGCTAGGTATATCTGTCTGCCGCCTGACTGAAGGGTCAGGATCAACAGATGTTATGCTTGTACGGATTACCGCTGGGTATATCTGCCTGTCGCCTGACTCAAGGGTCAGGATCAGTAGATGTTGTGCTGGGTGTGGATAACCCTTGGGTATATTTGCCTGCCACCTGACTCATGGGTCGGGGTGATAGAACAATGAGGTGATTGACAAAAGTGAGGCTTTTACTCCTATGTATCCTCAATTGCGATGAGGAACTCAGACCTACATAGTTCTTCATTTGTTTTTTGTGTGTGAGACTAAAAATAGTCTTAGCGTTCTTTCACTAAAATGCGAACATGCTTTAGCAAAGAAACAAACCTCCAACCGATCAAGGCAACATATATTTTTTTGAAGAAAAACAATGCGTCTATTGGAGAAGGAAAGTATGCTGATAAAATTTTCTCATAACCACAAATGAGATTTTGGATGTTAGCGTTTCGTTTCTAAATGACCATTTTTTAGGAAACACTGGGTCCAACAAAAATAGAAGAAAATCACTCGGAGTGTATCAATCTCACACAGGCAAGTGTTTTATCCTAATTCCGAACCATAAATATGTCATGACTTGATTTTACAAATCATTTCCTATCAAATCAAGGATTACATGCGTGATCATGGATCAATAGGACTTTTTCTTGGGAATAGTTCTTTTGGAGGGGAATTTGGCTCTGAGTGTTTTGGCCTTTTTCCTTTTTTGTTTTTTTGTTTAGTGCGGGGCAAAAAAGTCGTCGGCGCATAAGATTTTGGTTGGTAATCAAAGGGAGAGGACCACTTCCAGTCGTGGTTTCTTTTCTTTTCTTGTTTGTTTGTGACAACTCTATATTGCTCAGATATTGTCTGGTCCAAAGACCTTTCTGTATATTTTCTTTTGTTTTCTTCCGATGTTTGATTGGGAATTTTTATTTCTTTTTTGCTTTCTTCTAGTCTTTGATTAGGATTTTTTTTCTTTCCGAGGGCGAGGATGGAAATTCTCATCCCGGGTCAAGGTTTATGGTGAGTTGGGATTTTGGCTCAAAGCTTGTAGAACGACTAGACATGATATATGTCAGGGTGTTGGTTTGGCCAATGGTTCAGGTATAAAGGAATGTCCTACATTATTTCCATGACACGTGTGCAACAATGATGATTCAGAAATTTTATGCAAAATTGGTCATGCATGCACCTATGTGGACACTCAAGCATCAAGTTTTGTGGTCATGTGACACTAGGGCTCAGGATTCATTTTTCCTATTTAAGTCAACCCAGTGTTTCCAAAACATGCTATTTTATAATTTCATGCATTCATCCGAGTCCATTTTGGGTGTTTGGAAAAATTTTCACAGCATTCACCCTTAAGGTGTATACACATTTTTTCAACAAAACCCTTTTGTGTTTTGATCAGTGAATCTTTTTCAAAGAAAGAGCTGGAGTTTATTTCTTTTCAAAATCGTCTTGGCTTTTTAGTCAAAAAATATATTTTTTGTTCTTGTTTGTTTTTGTTGTTTTTTTGTTTCGTCCATTTTTCAAAAGATTAAAAACAGCTCGTAACCTGGGCACGATTGATACCTGAGATCACATTTTATTGAAAAAATGCGTGTGAACGAAAGTACACCAAACTTACACACATTTTTGCATTCCGGACAAATCATCGTAAAGTAAGTACGACCATATGCCAAAAGCGGTAAATTACTCACAATGCGACAGATAACTGCATGTTAAGTTCAATCACAATGGACATAATAATTGGAAGCAAATAACGTCAGATCACAAGGGAAATAACTGAAAACAATAATGAAGGATAAATCACAAGTTTGGCGATCCCGGTTGTATGGCTCCGCCTCCTCCAAGGAAGTGCGGAAATTCATCATCCTTCAGCTGCCCCTGTCTCTGTCTAAGGAATGACCATCCCTTGATGGCCTCGAAACGCTACTGATGTTTCGTGCTTTGGAATTGATGTTTGTCAAAGCCTGTGTCGGCTTGTGGGGTCGCAATAGAACCCTCTTCAATGGCGCCCTTCCTAGACCGCTTTGCGGGGAGCTTCTTCGTAGCCAATTATAGGTTGCCTCCTAGTAGCGGTTCTTTAACGTCTTGAGCCGAACACGTGATGACTTGTCGATCACGGGCCTAGTACTTTTGCTTACCTTTGGCTTTGTACTTGGTCGCCTGCTGGTCGTCCATGTGTCGTAGGCAATGCTCCAACCTTTTTGTGGATGAGCTGAGGTGAACTCTAGAGGTGGTGGCGGTGCGTCTGTTGCCCGCTGCTGGCCGTCCCTAGGCTGCTGTGGTGCCTCGCCCTGCGCCTGCTTGGGGGCGCAGTACTTCTCGATGAAAGCCCTATTAATGGGGTGCCTGATGACATTGTTGGGGGCGACGAGCATTCTGTAGAACTGAAAGAGGCCCGTAATCAGAGCTAGAAACGCCAAGACCCTGTTGGACTTCTTTGGGTCGGCTGGGTGTCTTGTGGGTGTGATCCCTGCAAACAGTAGATGGCATTAGAAATCAGTTGAGCCACGTGCATACTTACCTATGTCATGATGGCATAAACCAGTTGACACTTCGGCAGGGGGGATCGGAGTGGTGTTCGCTGGGCAAAATGTTGCTAAGTAGCAACATCATCCACATCCTGGTAAGAGTGGTCATGTTGGTGCGCATGATCCGCACTCGTCTCCCTGCAGCCACTGGGCGAAATCTTGCCCTGGTATGTATAGTAGTTGTGCGATAGTCTCCTCATCAAAGTCGGAGACCTGCCCCCTCCTCTGGTTGTGCTCGCACAGTTGGCCACCCTCCAAGATCAGGGGGGCCCAGGAACTGATAAAAGGAAACTACGGGCCCCTCACCCGGGAGCACAAGCCTCGATTAAGCATTAAGGGCAGAAGACCTTGAGTTCTCTGAAGGTGCGGGCGTGCAGCCCTCTAAAGGTGTGGACGTGCAGCCCTCTGAAGGCGAGGATGTGTAGCCCTCTGAAGGCGAGGACGTGTAGCCCTCTGAAGGCGAGGATGTGTAGCCCTTTGAAGGCGAGGGTGTGCAGTCCTCTGAAGGCGAGGATGTGCAACCCTCTGAAGGCGAGGATGTGCAACCCTTTGAAGTTGAAGGCGTGCAGCTCTCTGAAGTTGAGGGTGTGTATCCCTCTAAAGGTGAGGACGTGTAGCCCTCTGAAGGCGAGGGCGTGCAACCCTTTGAAGGTGAGGGCATGCAGCCCTTTAAAGGCAAGGGTGTGTAGCCCTCGGAAGGCGATAGGTACTAGTACCCAAGGGTCCACCCTTATGAGAAAGCAAGAGATTGACTCATCGAGAGGGCCTCTCACCCCAAATTCAAAAAATTGGACATTAGATGTAGGAAATCTATGCAGTTAACATGATTTTTAGGGATGCAGATGCATGCAACCTTTGTCTTGAAATACGGTAAATGCAGACTTCGTATGCAACAATGCAGTGTAATGGAAAGTTGTACAATGTTCATGACATTCTTTCCCTATTTTGTGATTTTGATTTGATTTGATTTTTGGAAAACACAGATTGACTGTCCTTTTGAAAGAGGTGATAATTCATGCAACCTCATCCTCTATCTTTTGCAAATTTCTTCAGGAACTCCCTCAGAGTGTATGTCCTATTTGATTTACTCACTTGACAATTTTAGAGTGACGGCAATGTAGCCGTTTAATCAACCCATTGAAATCCCAGGGTTTGTCCCCCCTTTTTCTGTTTAAAAACATCGAAGAGTGAGAACTTTTGACCTACCCCTAGGTTCGCATAAGGCTCATGCACGGTGCCCCTCATTGCCCTAGTGTAGGGCTTTGAGGTATCAATCGTTGTCTTTCGTTATGACCTTGTAGTAGGGAACCTATTGGGTGAGAACTTCTGATCTGCCCCTAGGTTCGCCTTAGGTTTATGCATGGTGCCTTTCATTGCCCCAGTGTAGGGCTCTGAGGTATCCATCGTTGTTTTGTTTTCACCACCTTGTAGCAAGGAGGAATGAAAGAAGCGGTTGATTCACGCAAAAAGAATTTTTCAAGGACGAGAAACAGTTGAAGGATTTTTTAGTTGACGAATTAAGCAAATGACTCCTATTCTTGATAACTTACTTCTCTCTCAAAGAGACAAACTTTCAGGAATGATAAAATGAGGTCACATGAATGTCTATATTTTTACTTGAAAACACAATCAATCAAATGCTTTTTTCTTTTTCTTTTTGAACTTTTTTGCTTTACTTGTCGTTTACGACACCCTCACCAAATGTGTAGCACGAGTAATTTCTGAATGAATGGTCTTGGAAGTCTAAACTCAGGAGTGCATGTCACTTGAGCAAACAAACCAATGGCTTACACTCACATTCCAGTGGAAGCAAAGATGTAATTACCAAAGGATGAGGGACAAAGATGTCAAATTTATCCATTTTATTAGCATTGTAACTGTGGTTTACAATAATGGCATAAACTTGAAAATCCTAATGATTCATTAGAGACATCTAACAACAGCTTTCAAAATTGCCCCATGTGTGGTGTCGCTTGTCAATGTTAGGATTCACAAGCGATTCTCCTCAAATTTCAGCAAACCAGAATCAATTAGACTTTGCACCTTACACTTCAAGGTCATACAATGCTCAATGGAATGTCCCGGAACTCCTCCATGTTGCATTCGATTCGTATCCTCGAAAAAATGGAGGTTGAGGAACCTTGGCAGGGGTTATGGCTACCATTGCATTATCAAGTAGATATGGGAGCAAGTTAGCATATGACACCGGAATTGGGGTGAATCCTACAGGCTTTTTGCTGCAAAATTCCTTTTTGGTTTGCGCTATAGGTGGTGTTTGGGCATTGGGCGTGTGGTGAGCAGGCAGGCCTTGTGGCTGATTTGGGGATGGCTTCTGTTGATGATTGGGTGAGAGGGACTGTTATTGGCTGAGTAATGACATTGTTTGACTAATGGGAAATTTGACCATGTATGAATGGCAGTCATAGCAAGGGTTTCTCCCTCATTCTCATCCTCTTCATTTGCCCTAGTTTTCGCATTCATCAAAGCAGGATGATCAAATTTGCCTCTTTCTAGACCCACTTTGATCATTTCGCCGGCGAAGACCAAATCCACAAAGCTTGAAGGTGTGTAACCCATCATTTTTCCATAGAAAGGGTTGTGGTTGGGGGAAAAATTGAGGCCCCTCCAAAGTGTTTTGCAGGGGTATACCACCAACTGCTTGCCCTTCAATGGCATATCCGAGACAAGGCTCGAAGTCGGCTAGATTGTGGTGGAAAATTTCATGTGTCTCCCGCATGGGTTGAGAGACATGTGCATGATCAGATTGAGGTTGTTGGCTCTCAATGAGTATGGGAGTGGAGTTATTGACATTCTGATGTGCCATCATTTTCTAATATTTTCTAAACCCTTTTTGCACCATTTTAATTACTGATTGGTCTTAATTGTCAATTAATCAGGCAGTTTTATTATTTGGGCTCATTTAGCTAATTTGATGTTTTTAATCTAATTTCAGGAATTAATGAAACATTGGGCTTAATCCGGATTTTGGTTATGGACTTGAAGAGGGCAAATAAAGCAGCGCTTACCTTAGTTAATTTCTAATTAGGAAATTTCGTAATTTTATTTTATGTTGTTCAGTGTTTATTTCGTTTTGGGCCAGAGTATTGTAAATATGGCCCAGTGACTTTGAGTGACTCTTTTTAAATAGCAGCCTTGGGATTCGTGCAGGGCATTCTATTTCTGCTATTTTCATTATTCAGAGCTTTGGTTTTAGGTTTTCACGTTTTTCTGTTCCCTTGCTACGGTTTTCGTTCTTAATGCAAATTTCCGTTTTCTGCTTCTAATTACGAGTTCATTCTTGCTTCTTCTTCTACTTTCATTTACGTTTCTGTCTCATTTACGTTTCTGTTCATTTACGTTTCTGTTCATTTACGTTTCTGTCTCATTTACGTTTCTGCTTCATGTTTCATTTGCGTTTTCTGTTTGAATCAATGGAAGGCTAGATTTTCTGGTGTTGTTTCCTTTTGAGGACGAAGCCCAACTCTCTTTGAGGTTTCGCTTGTAATGTGGTTTCCTGGAAGTTTTCCCTTCACCAGTTATCCCAATTTCGTGAATATTAATCAGTGCACGCTTCGTGTTCGATTAATTGCCTCTGAGCCTAACTTGCGTTGATGCTTAATGGACGAAGGGCTAACTGGTGTATGTGGTGCCTAATCACGTATTGCAAACCCTAAGTTGATTTTCGCTTAGTAAATTGAAATAGGGTTGGATTAAGTGTTGATTGTTAGGGACGAATTCTCCATAACCCAGGATAAGAGAATGGCTTCTGAATCAGAGGAAACAACCTGTTTTTAATATTAGTAGTTTCGTATTCTAGTTACTTGTTCTGCTCTTTAATTACCAAACAACCAAACCCCCCCCCCCCAATCGTTACTGTTACTGCAAGTATATTATGAACATTTGGTTTGTCACTGCTCGTTGGGAAACAACCTAGGATCACTTCCTAGTTACTGCATTTTCATGTTTATTTGATTCGGGTACGGCCTCGATCACATTCTCACTGGGAGTGTACGCCACATTGGGTGGTGTATAGTTGGGAGGCAAGTCATATGGCGGAAAGGCGTGCTTGTTTTGAATTTGCACATAATGGGGGCCGCCCGTACTTCCCAAATCTTTGCCTACCATATCTGAGGTTGGATGATTCATTTGGTTGAGGCCAAATGGGGGCGTCGGGTTCACCTTAGCAACAGCGCTGATAGCGGCAACTGCAACCGCATTGGCTTCCATTATCTTTTTCATGCTCATCATGGCCTCCATTATTGTGGCCATTTGCTCTTTCATGGCCTCCATGTCGGCCTTCATCTGCTCTTGCACCTTTTCTACTTCACCCATTACTCTAGCTCTAGCACGGGTTCGGTAAGGGCACCGTAAAGCGTGTTCTTTTCTTGTTGATAACAATGGTTAAGTTCATTTTTTCAAGGAAAGAATGCAATGAGCAATGCAACCAATGAAAAACATGGATGTATGCAAATGATGCACAGTTGAAGTATTGCAAATTTTTACGCAGGACATGAGGTTGAATCAATTTAGATTTTAAACATGGTCCATGACATCTTGGTCAAAGTGAAACTGGAAGTAACAGGGATGGGACATCAACAGTCCTAAATGTGTTTGGCAGTAGACGAAGCAACGATGTAACTCGATCCAAATATGGCCCCAATTTTTGCAAGACAGATACTTCCATACTTCAACTTAACTTGACAAACCTTTTCTTAAAAGCATGATCTTGGTTCAACCCCATAATCCAAGGAAAAGAAATTTTGACTGGAAATACTTCGACAACATTTCACAGAGATGAATGACTCGGGCATACTTATGTTGTGCATGGCAAATGTAATTAACATCATTTCCTAGTAAACCATGCAGTAGGTACCATGTTTAATCATTTTGTTTTTTAAGAGAAACGGGTTTATGATCCTAACATGGTTGGCTCATGGTACCTAACACATGCAGCTAAGAATGCAGTGTGAACTTTCATGCTTCCTTTTTTGTTTTTGTTTTGCGGAGAAAAATGCAAAGATCATGCATGAGTAAACATGAAAATAAAAGGTATGCAAAAAAAACATGTTAGATGCAGATGCATGGTGATGAAATGACTTATGCAAAATGAAATACATGAAATGATAAGTGACAAATGTAGGAACGATATGTCCATTACGATGCCATGAAGAGATGCTTATGCGATGCATGATATGAATACATTTACGGACATGAGAGCCCAGAAAACTACCTCTTCTTACTTGCGCATTTGGGGGCGCAGTGCCCCATGTGTGCAGGTAAGAAGGTGATATGGACCTTCCGGCTTCCCGTGACAAAAGACGAGACCAACATACAATGCGTGCGTGACGACATGATACAGATGCACAAAAGCGCAATAGGGGGATGTACACAGCATGGCAATATCCACAAATAATCATACAGCAAAGGCGTACATGACATTTAGGTTATATGCATGACAGTGTTTAAAAGGCACACAATGTGTTCGCTTCGTGCCCCTATTTTAGGAACCTAGACAGGAGGATCTAAGAGGCTTTTAGTGATAATTCCTAACGTGGTCGTATCTCCCTTAACGGTTTCTAGAGATATTATTCCCTTGATATCAACATTGTGGCGGTAGGGACTACCAGCGACAATATATCATTGAAGAGAAAAAATGTAGATGAGGTTTCACTGTCATCAAGCAAGTCAGAGACTTAGCATGACCACAGATTCACCTCCACTTCCTATGTTCTCATGGACCCGGGTGTAGGGCCCTTTTTGTTTTTTCAACTCCCTGTGTGTGCAAATAGTGTTAGTGTTTGTGTGCATCAAATGAATAAATATCTATCTCATGCATACATTTCAAAAACACACTAAAAGCATCAAAGAGTTATATACAAGAACGTAAGAGAAATAAAAGGAAACCGACAAAAGAGGAAGTCATGATATTGCACGAGATTAGAAGGCCTAACTCTCTAAAAACAGTCCCTAGTGGAGTCGCCAACTATCGCAACCTACCCTTCGGCGGGAGGGCGACGCGAGGCTCACCGGTGCATCTTCCAAGGGAGGAAAACGCGCGGAGTCGCCACCAACGTGTATTTGAGGAAAACGTCGGAAAAACCAAATGTGTGGTCTATGAGCTTTAAATGTGAAAGGTTCAGGAGTTGTTTTTACGCACGGGGAAGGTATTAGCACCCCACGTGTCTATTACAAAGGACGACAACCTTTAATCAAATGTGCAATATCATGTCTTCAATTTGTTTTTATTTTCCCCTTTTTTTTGTTTTTATGTTTTTTATGGGCCTTTTGTATTTTTTTTTATCTTTTTGTTTGTTTTTTTTATGTTTTTTACTTTTTTGTGGTCGACAAGGGTGTTTCCCTTGCTCCTACGTATCCTCGGTTGTGATAAGGAAATTAGACCTACGTAGTTCTTTGAGAACTAAACGTTGGTTAAGTTGTTTTTTTTTTTATCTTTTTTCGCAAGATATATTTTAACCGAACAAAAGTCGTTTAAGGCATTGGACCTTTAAACGATCTTTTGATTTTTGAAAAGGAGACAAACGTTAAGGCGTTGGACCATTAATGATCTCTTGGTTTTTGAAAGGAGAGAAACATTAAGGCGTTGGACCATTAACGATCTCTTGGGGTGGTTGACAAAAGTGAGGCTTTTGCTCCTACGTATCCTCAATTGCGATGAGGAAATCAGACTTACGTAGTTCTTGCCAAAAAGCGGTAAAGTTATTTGTTGATTTTATGCTTTTGAACGGTCCATGTTAACTGATAAAAGCAAAGAGGACCATTTAAGGCGTTGGACCTTAAAACAGGTTTAAGTGACTTTTGCGGACAAAACTTGATTTGTGAATTGATTTTAGCCTTAGTTTCACTTTGGTTATTAGTCAATTCATTCAAGGAAACTTTCAAAGAAAAACGTCTGATTGATTTTTTTATTATTTTATTCAAAGATATTTTGATTATTTTATTATATTTTTTCAAAGATATTTTGATTATTTTATTATATTTTTTTCAAAGATATTTTGATTATTTTATTATATTTTTTAAAGATATTTTGATTATTTTATTATTATTTTTGCCTATTTTGATTTAACCGAGGTTACAACGTAAACGATCGGTTGGATTTTATTTTAACAGTGATTAAATGAGATTACAACACAAATGATCGATTGAAATTCATTTTATCAATTATTTGGCGAGATAACGACTTAAATAAATGGTCAAAAATTCGTTAAAAGCGAAAGAAAAGAATACCGAAAGTAAACGAGATGAAGAATGAAAGCAAACAAAACAAGAATGAATTGAAAGCCTCGGATTCAAAAACTTACCGGTTGAAGACCGAAGAACGACAAAGAATAGTGGAAAATCTTCACGAAAACGTCTCGGAAGCGTTACGGAAGCACCTAGGCTTGGATTTCCTTCCTTTTTTTCACTTCTTTTCGCTAAAAACAACCGAAATACACAACATAGAGGTCAGGGGCCCTTGAAACTCAGCCTCCTCTGCCTATTTATAGGAGAAAAGGGGAGGTGGTTGCCGCCTAGAGGCTTCCTGAGGAAGATTTCTAAGTGCACCCCCTTTTGATAAGTTCACCCCACCTTTCAAAGTGTTCTAGATGAAGTTTCCTGAGCGTACCCCCCGTGTTTGATAAGTTCACCCCCTGTTTTTGTGTTTTTGGTTGTTTTCTTTCCGAAACGTCCTGGAACTTTACAGATTGCACGACAATGGGTATTAAACATTTTGAAGTGGTCAAACAGAGGTCGCATGCCGATAAACAATGATTCCCAGACGAAATTAGGGTATGACACACACCACCAAAGCTGGTATGCAATTCCTGCAAATGAAGTTTCATGAGGTGTTCTCCAATCTAGGTAATATTTTGCTTATGATTAATTTATTTAAGTTCTTTGCTATATTGTTTCATTCAATTCTACTTTGCATTACCATTGGTGGATGGGGTGCTGCATCTTATTTGATTTCCTATTCTTCTTTATAGGCAGGCATGTTCATAGCTTAGCTCATGCAGCTTCTGGATATCACAAAGTTCTTGAAGAAAATCACAAACTATACAATCAAGTCCAGGATCTTAAGGGTAAATTTCTGATTGGCTGGCTGCTAAGCTTAGTATGAGTTATATCTTTCACACCTTTCTAAAGATTTTGTTCCCAAATAATGCCTTTAATTTCCTCTTCATCTACGACATTTCATTCAATCCTCCTAACATGCAATTCATTCATCTTCTATATTATGTATGTATGTGCGAGGGTTGGAATTGTCATGAAGCCAACTTTCTCAAAAACACCCCAGTTTACTAAAAAATTATGAGTTTGAAAGAAGTTTATAATTAAGGATGGAAGGAAAAAGGAGAGAGACTCTTTATTCGAATCTTCTATCAATATTTTAACAAAAATTATCGATTAATAATGGTTGGCTGATAAAAAAAACAAACAAACTCACTTGTGTTCTGAAATATAACTTTTTATTAGAAGAATGACAATAACAGTAATAAGCGGTAAGAATTAAACTTATATAAGTGGAAACTTTAATACGATGTCATAAAAAGCTGAAGCTGTTAGTTGAACATAAAAGGTTGAAGTTGTTAGTTGAACATATATACAATATCATAAAAAGCTGAAGTTGTTAGTTCCTTTTATTGGTTGGTATAATTTCTTTCTTGTTTTATATCCATAAGCAACTTTCTTGCGACTGACTACCTACTACTAAAAGAAGTTGGTTTTGCTGTCTCTGAATAACTATAGGTGCAGAGTTAATCCATGTTGGCGTGATTATTAATCGAGTAAAATATGTTTTTGTTTTAATTTCTCTAGAAAAATGTTTCTTTTGTTTTTTTTTTTAATTTTCACATACACCACTAATTAACAAAGTAAATAGATTAAATCATTTTTATGTCACTTTTGGATCAAAATGAATTTGCATTGATGTGAAATATACTTGAGTATGTTTTCTTGAGATTTGAGAACCAATTTTTTTTAAGATATTTTCTTTTTTAAATTGAAAACTAAACATATAAAAAGGCATGTTTATTAGTTTTTTTATTTTTAATTACATAATTATTATTTTATTTTTAATTTGTTTCATTAACACAACCTTTTTTTGGCTTGAATTTTTTTTGAAAATAAATAAAATAATAATTTTTTTATATATAATTAACCATCAAACCTAAAGATAAATTAATATAAGATTCTTAAAATTGGATTTGACTCAGACTAATAAAAAATATATATAGTCTAGGGAAAAAAATTATAATTATTGATTTTCTATCTTGGGCCACAGGCTGTTATTACTTGCAAAAGGATTGGGCCTGAGAAAGCTGTCGTGTGGCCGTTATTGTCAGGTACTCTTTCTCTCAATTCTTGCTTCCTTCCATCCTTCAATCTCATTTTTTAATTTTCAATTTTCATTGTAACAGGAAGGTTCTAAGAGAAGCTGCTAATGGCGGATGGGAAGCAGAACGCGTCAAGCTGAAATTGGAAATTAAAGTCCTCTTCCCTTTTGTAGGCTTTGGATAAGTTCTTTCAGAATGTTTTGGTGGTAAATTCAGCCCAAGGACTTTGATTTCTTATCTTTAGCATTTATTCTCTGCACCAAATATGTCCTTATTGTATAAATGAAATTGTGTTTTCTATGTTTCTTTGCTCCTTACTCTAGAAGACATATCGTGATCTTTGTTGTAGTCTTTCTTTCTTATCTTTAATAATATTATATTTGTACTTTTATCAAACGAAAGCATAAAAGGGACGTTTACAAATATACTAGATTCTACCAATCTTTTCAGGCTTTCCTGAAACATATAGATTTCAATGTGGTTCATTGTGCTGCATGTAATTGCAAGTCCAGGATTTACAAAGGTAAGTAATTATTCCCTATTTTTGTTATTTGGGCTTATTTGTGGTGAATATTTACAAATTTGATACAAGTGTCAGTGTGTCTGCATGTATGTATATTATTTATTAATAATAAAAACATTTGTATGTGCGTAAGTGCAGGTAGGATTTTGATATAGAGATGTTTATAATGCCTATATTTTAAATCTCTGTTTCTATTTTAGGATTAGTTTCACCATCACTTATTTTTGGAAGTAGAACAAAGAGAGTTGCAACCAATTATTGAAAACAAATCCCGCATCATTCTTGTGCATACAAGTTCAGGATACAAGTATGGTTGCTTTCTTTATTTGCAAGTTCTAGGACTTTACAAAAGCTTTGTTAGATAATTAGAATTGACACTAGCATAATTTTTCTGATATGTTGTGCCTGCCTTTAACACTTGATTTAACAAAGTTGTACCCATATTGTTTGAGGGTGGTGACTAGAATATGTTTTGGCATTGTATTCACTGGGCAAAATTTTGAAGGCATTGGTACAAACATTTTTGGCCCGGCTTGTCGCACTTACTTAATAGCCTTAATTAGTATTTACTTGCCTTAATTGCAATTTTGGTGAAAATGCTTTATTTTGATGTGTTTCACTCATACTTGATAGCCTTAGTATTTACTTTGTATACAGAATTGGCCTCAATAAAAACAAATGAGATTTAAAATAACAACTTTTTTTTTATAAAAAAAATTGCATTCTAAGACAGTTGTACGGATAACCACCTTAGAATGTAGTACATTCTAAGATGGTCGTAGCCTAAAACTGTCTTAGAATGCGCAGTACATTCTAAGACGGTCGTGCTTAACCGTCGTCGTAGACGCATTAGTTTTTTACAACATAGGCTACAACGACGTCGCGTAACCAACATAGTATGTTTAAAATAACCAATGTAGATTGTGCTTTTTGTAGTAGTGACTCTAATGACCACTATGGAATACTTGTAGATGAAAATGACTTCCGCTCAAGAGGAAGGCTACCATGTGGAAGAGATTCACACTTGAGGGGGAGATTGTTGGAGTATAAGTGTGAGGTGAAGTCCCACATCGTGTGGGAATGGGAAGGTTGAACACCACATACGTGAATGCGAGACCCATAAACTTGACTTTTAAGGTTTTGGATTAAAGAGTGGTATCAAGTTCACTTTTATGGTGTGCTCATGGCTCATTAGTGTAAACCTTCTTGGTGTTTACCCTCCTTGGATTTCCTAACATCTTTTTTATCTAGCCGTTGTGTCATACCCTAATTTCGTTCGGGGACCATCCGATGTTGAGATGCGACCCTCGTTTAACCACTTCGAGGTATTTGGCACCCATTGTTAGGCAATTTCTGAAGTTCCGAGACATGCCGGAAGCCAAAAGAAAAGCGTTGTAGCACAATCCGTGAAGTTCCGTGACATGCCGAAAATTAAAAGGAAGTGTTAGTGCGCAATCCGTAGAGTTCCGTAACGTTCCGGAAGGCAAAAAAGGGATGATTACGTGATCCGTAAGGTTCCGCAACATTACGGAAAGAAAACAAGTATCGTTACGAAATTCGTAAGTTTCCGTAACTTTACGGAAAAAGAATCACCAAAAAAGGGAAGGGGGTGTATTTAGTAAAAATGGGGGTTCAAATAGCAACCAGGCCCACTTGGGCCTTACAGGATGTTCTTCTAGAAGGCGGTTGCTTCTGGAGGAAGCAACCTAGCTCGCCTGGGCGAGCTGAGCTCGCCTGGGTGAGCTGGGTGGCAAGCATCTCCTTCCTTTTCCTATAAATAGGGGAAGGAAGGAAGAACAAAAATGTTCAACCCTCCTGGTATCTAAGATTCACTTAAAATTAGTGAGGAAAATTGTTTCCGTGAAGAAAATCCAAGTCGAGGCGCTTCCATAACGTTTCCGTGGGTGATTTCGCGAAGATTTTCAACCGTTCTTTGACGTTCTTCATTCGTTCTTCGTCGTTCTTCGGTCTTCAACCGGTAAGTTCCCGAAATCGAACTTTTCAATGCATTCTATGTACCCTTAGTGGTCCTCATTTGTTTTCATGTGCTTTTATTTTCATTTCATTTACTTTCTGTACCCCCTTTTGACGTGCTTTAGTCATTTACTTAAGTCATTTTCTCGCCTAATCGAAAAACAAAATAAATTTCCACCGATCATTTGAATTGTAACATCCGTTAATTTATGTTAAAATGAAATCCGACCGTTCGGTCATGCCGTAACCACGTTGGAAACCAAAAAGAGGTAAAATAATAATATAATAATAAAAAATATCTTTTAGTAAAACAAATCAAAAAAATCAATCGAACGTTTTTCTTTGGGATTTCTCTTTCTTAATCGAATCGACTAATAACCAAAGTGAAACTAAGGCTAAAATCAATTCATAAACCAAACTTTTGCCATCGCCTAAAAAAGCCATTTTCAAAGGTCCAACGCCTTGAAATGGTCTTTTCCGCTTTTATAAGTGTAGATTTCTAAAAAGCCTAAAATCAATATGTAACTTTGTTACCTCTTTCAAAAATAAAGAAATCATTAATGGTCCAATGCCTTAATGTTTTCTCACTTTTCAAAAGAATCGAAAGATTGTCTAATGGTCCAACGCCTTAAATGACCTTTCATTCAATAAAAACATATCTTGCAAAAAAGGATAAAAAATAACTTAACCAAAATGCTTTGTTCACAAAAGAACTACGAATGTATGATTTTCTCATCACAATTGAGGAATACGTAGGAGCAAAGGGAAACGCCCTTGTCGACCACAAAAAGATAAAAAAACATAAAAAGGCATAAAGAAGACATAAGAACGTAAAAAGGGAAAAGAATATAAATTGAAGTCATATTTGCACATTTGATTAAAGGCTGCCGTCTCTTGTGACGGATGTGTGGGATGCTAATACCTTCCCCGTGCGTAAATACAACTCCCGAACCTTTCACTAAAGTTCGTAGATCACGCCTTTTCCGGTTTTTCCAACGTTTTCCTCAAATAAACGTTGGTGGCGACTCTGCGCGTATTCCTTTCTTGGGACACGCACCCGCGAGTCACGCGTCGCCCTCCCGTCGAAGGGTAGGTTGCGACAGTTGGCGACTCCACTGGGGACTATTTTTTGAGAGTTAGGCCATTTAATCTTGTGCAAAGTTTTATCATGACATTCTCCTTTGTTGGTTTCCCTTTATTTTTCTTATGTTCTTGTGTATATAACTCTTTGATGCTTTTAGTGTGTTTTAAAACGTATGCATGAGGTAAATATTTATTCATTCGATGCACACAAACACCAACACTATTTGCACACACGGTGAGTTGAAAAGGAGCCCTATACCCGGGTTCGTGGGAACATAAGGAGTGGAGGTGAATCTGTGATCATGCTAGGTCTCTGACTTGCTTGATTACAGTGAACCCTCATCTAGAGTTTTTCTCTTTGATAACATATTGTTGCTAGTAGTCCCTACTGCTGCAATATGTCATTCGAAGGAAATGATACCTCTAAAGACCATCAAGAGAGATATGACCACCTTGGGAATTATCACTAAAAGCCTTGTTAGCTCCCTCCCATATAGGTCCCTTGAATAGGGGCACGGAGCGGACACACTGTGTGCCATTTTTTCACTGCCATGCATAAGTGTCATGTACCCTTTTGCTTATATTTTGTGAATATTGTCATACTATGTACATTCCCGTGTTGCGCCTTTCGCATATTCATCACGCACGAATTCTGTTTTGATCCCCTCTCTTTGGCAAACCAACGGAGGGTTCGTGCCACCTTCTTAAATACATACGTCGGGCACTTTGTGTTGGACAAGTGGCGTCAGATATCTTAAGAAGGGGGGGTTGAATTAAGATATTACAAATTATTTCCCCAATTAAAATTCTATTTAACTTTCTATTCAAGTTATAAATTCCCTTAATAATGAATTTCTTAAATAATGATTCAAAAGAACAATTTGAATATGAATATAAAACAATAATAAATAAAGGAGTTTAAGGGAAGAGAAAGTGCAAACTCAGATTTATACTGGTTCGACCACACCCTTGTGCCTACGTCCAGTCCCCAAGCAACCCGCTTGAGAGTTCCACTATCTTGTAAATTCCTTTTAGAAGTTCTAAACACACAAGGACAATCCTTCCTTTGTGTTTAGAATCCTTTCACAACAAGAGACCCTCGGTCTCTTAATCCCTTTTCAGAATAAAGAAGAAGAGAAGAAGAAATCTCTCTTGAAAGAGATAGATTGAACAATTTGAGCACTCAAATAATTCCTTATTGAATCCCAAGTGTTTTGGCCAAGGAATTTGTAAGAGAATAAAACAATTTTGCTTGTTAAGAGGATAAGACCTTTTTGTTCTTCAAAACTCTTATCAAATTCGTGTCTCTAGTCACATATATATAAGCCTTTGATGGCCACTTAAGAATCAGATAAAAAGATGTGACTGTTGAGAATGTTTTCTGAAAAACTCCTCTGGTAATCGATTACAGTATGTGTGCAATCGATTACAAGCTTTAAAATTTGAATTAAAACGTTCAGAAACTACTGGTAATCGATTACCATATATGTGTAATCGATTACACAGTGGAAATTTTGAATTCAAATTTTAATAGCTGTTGTAAATCAGTTTTGGCCACTGGTAATCGATTACATCCTCTGGTAATCGATTACCAGAGAGTAAATTTGTTGAAAAAGACTTTTTAACTTAAATTTCTTGGCCAAACCTTTTGCTACTTCAATTGGAATTCCCTTCCTATTTAATATACCCTTTCTAAGACTCTAGAGATTGTCTTGATCATCCATCTTGAATATCTTTAATTTCTTTGTCTTGAATAAAGCTTTGAGACGCATGTGAAACTTTGGCATCATCAAAACATTCAGCTTGATCCTTTGTCTACACTTTGCTACCCCAAGATGTTGTATCTAAGAAGGAGACAATTTCCCGGGCTCCCGTATTCATAAATTGTGTCTGTGTCATATGCATTTCTTCATGCATTCATCCATTCCACCCATGATAGATGTCGGAGTTTTGATTCGCACCGATTTTGTTACAACCGTAAAACATGGGATCAAGTCAAACGCCTTCGCTTAAAAAGAGGTTCTATCAAGTCAAGGTCAAAAGCCTAGGGATCACCAGTCTAAAAGAGCTAGAGCAGTAAATAGGGCAACTCCAGCGGCAAGCTTTTCACAAAGCTTACAGTAAAATCTGGGACTTAGCCATGGTAGAAGTCTCTGCAGAGGCCATTGCCTCCCTCGCCCAGTATTATGATCAGCCGTTGAGGTGCTTCACCTTTGGGGACTTCCAGCTATCACCTATGGTAGAAGAATTTGAAGAGATCCTAGGATGCCCTCTAGGGGGAAGGAAACCATACCTCTTCTCAGGGTTCTATCCCTCATTAGCTAGAATTTCCAAGATAGTCCAAATCTCGGTGCAGGAATTAGACCACAGGAAGCAAGTCGAAAATGGGGTGGTTGGAATACCGAGAAAATGGTTGGAGGCAAAAGCAATAATCTTGGCAGGTGGAGGCGAATGGGCCCCGTTCATAAACATCCTCGCACTGTTGATCTTTGGAGGAGTCCTCTTTCCAAATGTAGATGGGTTGGTAGACCTAGCAGCGATCGACGCTTTTCTCGCCTATCATGACCGCAAGGAAAGTCCGGTTGTCGCTATACTAGCCAATCTATATGACACCTTCGACCGAAGATGTGAGAAGAGCAGTACAAGGATTGTTTGCTGTACTCCGGCCCTCTCTGTATGGTTGGCTTCACACCTTTTTTGCCAAGAGGTGAGGCATCCTTGCTCGCTAGAAAGCCACCGTTCGTGCATAGAGAAAATAGAGGCAAATTGGGACCAACTCTTAGCAAGCAAAGAAGAAGCACCTGTCAACTGGTTACCTCGATGGAAGGAAGGAAGAACCGGAGTTCTTATTTCATGCGGAGGATTTCCAAATGTTCCCTTGATGGGGACGAGGGGTTGCATCAGCTACAATCCCGTTCTTGCTATAAGACAACTTGGCTACCCTATGAGAGGGGCGCCACTAGAGGAAGAGCTCGCGCCTGTCATTTCACGAGGTTTCAATAAGACCAACATAGAGACACTTCAGAAGGTCCGCAAGGCATGGGAGGTGGTGCAAAAGGACAAAGAACTCAAGGGCAGTAACAATGGGCCCATCGGTGGCTACCGTAAGTGGTTGCAAGCCCACGTGCAAGGTTTGGATTGGATTCCGAGTTTGAGAACCGCAAAAAGGGAGGAAGTTGAGGCACCGGAGGAAGACGAAGAGGTGCAGGCCCTTAGGGCAGAACTCGAGCAAGCCCAAACAGTCAAAGAAAGGTTCAAATCAAAAGCTCTGAAGATCCGAAAGGAGAATGCCGAACTGAGAGATATGAATGTAGCTACCACCAAAGCCTTGGAACAAGAAACCAAGGGGGCTCGTAAGGAAGAGCATGGCTAGAACAAGTTCCGAGGGGCTCTGTGGGGCAGCAACAGCGAGCTTAAGCTCCGAAGGGAAGAGAAAGACCAATCACGAGCACATAGCATGGTCTTGAAAGAGGAGTTAGCTGCGTGCTCAAGGTCCAAAAGAAACTTGTCTCAGCATTTATGCGAGACAGAGACCAACATGTTAGCCATCGTCAGCAAGTACCAAGAAGAACTAAATCTAGCCATGGCCCACGAGCATAGAGTGGCGGACGAGTATGCCCAATTGTACGCGGAAAAGGAGGCTAGAGGAAGGGTGATCGACTCGTTACATCAAGAGGCAACAATGTAGATGGACCGATTTGCTCTTACCTTGAACGGGAGTCAAGAACTTCCCCGATTGCTAGCCAAGGCCAAAGCAAATGGCGGACACCTACTCCGCCCCCGAGGAGATCCACGGACTTCTCAGCTATTGCCAACATATGATAGACTTAATGGCCCATATAATTAGAAACCGCTAGGAAGTTTGTATTATCACTCAGATCTTGACTAGTTAAACTTTCTGAATAAAATGAATTTATCCCGCGTTTTTACTCCAAAGATCAGTGCGAATCAAATCACTCCCACATTTTATCTCTAGCATGCATTCATATCATGCATCGCATAAGCATCTCTTCATGGCATCATCATGAACATATCATTTCTGCATTTGTCCGTTATCATATTCCAACATCACATTTTTCATGAGTCATTGCATCATCATGCTTATGCGTTCAACATACTTTTTGTTCTACAAACTGCATACCTTTTGTTTTCATGTTCGATCATGCGTGATCCTTGCATTTTCCTCTACAAAACAAAAACAAAAAGGGAAGCATGAAAATTCATGATGCATTTTTGGTTGCATATATTCGGTACCATGAGCCAACCATGTTGGGATCATAAACCTGTTTCACTTAAAAACAAAATGAGTGAACATGGTACCTAATGCATGGTTAACTAGGAAATGATGTTTCTTCGGGCATCTCAATTTCATAATTACATTTTCCATGCATAGCTTAAAGTATGCCCGAGTCATTCATCCCTATGAAAGGTTGTTGAATTATTGGCGATCAGAATTGCCATTCCTTGGATTATAGGGTTGAATTAAGCTCATGCTTTTTCGAAAAAAGTTCATCAAGTCAAGTTGAAGTATGGAAGTAACCATCTTGCAAAAATTGGGGCAAAAGATGAATCGAGTTACATCACTGCTTCGTCTACTGCCAAACACATTTAGGACTGTTGATGTCCTTGTTACTTCCAGTTTCACCTTGACCAAGATGTCATGAACCATGTTGAAAAATCTAAATTGATTCAACCCCGTGTCCTGCGTAAAAATTCGCGATACTTCAAATTGGTTGCATTGCTCATTGCATTCTTTCCTTGAAAAAAAAAATAAAATAAAATAAAATAAAATAAAAATGAACTTAATCATTGTCAACCGAAAAGAACACGCTTTACGGTGCCCTTACCGAACCTATGCTAGAGCTAGAGTAATGGGTGAAGTAGAGGAGGTGCAAGAGCAGATGAAGGCCGACATGGAGGCCATGAAAGTGCAAATGGCAACAATGATGGAGGCCATGATGAGCATGAAGAAGATAATGGAAGCCAATGCGGTTGCAATTGCCGCTACTAGGGATGTTGCTAAGGTGAACCTAATGCCCCCATCTGATCTCAATCAAATGAATCATCCAACCTCAGGTATGGTGGGCAAAGATTTGGGAAGTACGGACGACCCCATGATGTGCAAATTCAAAATGAGCACGCCTTCCCGCCATATGGCTTGCCTCCCAACTATACACCACCCAATGTGGTGTACACTCCCAATGAGAATGTCAATAACTCCACTCCCATACTCGTTGAGAGCCGACAAACCCAAACTAATCATGCACATGTCTCTCAAACCGTGGAGGAGACACATGAAATTCCCCACCACAATCCAGCCGACTCCGAGCCTTGCCTCGGATATGCCACTGAAGGGCAAACAGTTGGTGATATACCCCTGCAAAACACTTTGGAGGGCCCTCAGTATCACAAACAACTACACCCTTGCATTCCACAGCGGGTAAAAACCCTCATGCTATGGAAGAAATGGGAAAGTTGGATCATCTAGAGGAAAGGCTCAGGGCCATAGAAGGAGGCGAAGATTATGCCTTAGCTAACCTAGAAGAGTCGTTCCTAGTACCCAATATCATCACCCCTCCCAAGTTCAAGGTGCCGAACTTTGACAAGAACAAGGGGACTACTTGCCCTAAGAACCATTAAAGATGTATTGTCGGAAGATGGGGGCATACGTAAAAGATGAGAAACTGTTGATACATTTTCCCCAAGAAAGTCTTACTGGGACAACTGTCACCTGGTATACTAACTTAGGGACCTTCCTGAGTCCATTCTTGGAAGGACCTAATGGTTGCTTTCGTTAGGCAGTGTCAGTACAATTCTGATAAGGCTCCGGATAGGATGCAACTACAGAACATGTGAAAAAGGGGCACGAATCTTTCAAAGAATACGCCCAAAGATGGAGAGACTTGGCAACTCAAGTGCCACCTACAATGACGGAGAAAGAGATGATCACAATAATAGTAGACACATTACCAGTGTTTTACTATGAAAAATGGTGGGGTACGCACCTTCAAGCTTTGCGAATTTGGTCTTCACCGGGGAAAGGGTTGAAGCGGGTCTGAAAAGGGGAAAATTTAATCATCCTACTTGGACGAATGAGGAAAAAATGGGGCAAATAAAGAGGGTGAGAATGAGGGAGAAACCCATGTTGTGACTGTCATTCCTATACGGCCAAGTTCCCCACCAGCTCAACACCATCATTACTCAGCCAATATCAGCCATTCTCATTACCCACCACCCATTTATCCACAAAGGCCATCCTTAAATCAACAACAAAACCCACCTACCACACAACCAATGCTAAACACCACCTTTAGCACAAACCAAAACACCAACCTATAAAGGAATTTTGCAGCAAAAAGCCTGTAGAATTCACCCCAATTCTGGTGTCCTATGCTAACTTGCTCCATTATCTACTTGATACTGCAATGGTAGCCATAACCCCTGCTAGGTTTCCTCAACCTCCATTTTTCCGAGGATACGACTCGAATGTAATGTGTGCTTATCATGGAGGAACCTCGGGGCATTCCATTGAGCACTGTATGACCCTGAAGTATAAGGTGCAAAGTCTAATTGCTGCGGGCTGGCTGAAATTTGAGGAGAATCGCTTGTGAATCCTAACATTGACAAGAGATGCCACACATGGGGCAATTTTGAAAGCTGTTGTTAGATGTCTCTAAATGACTCATCAGGATCTTCAAGTTTATGCCATTATTGTAAACCATAGTTACAATGCTAAATAAAATGGATAAATCTGACATCTTTGTCCCTCATCCTCTCGTAATTACATCTTTGCTTCCACTGGAATGTGAGTGCAAGCCATTGGTTTGTTTGCTCGAGCGACATGCGCTCCTGAGTGCTGACTTCCAAGACCGTTCAATCAGAGATTACTCGTCTTGCACGTTGGTGGGGGTGTCGTAAAACGACGAGTAAAGCAGGAAAGTTCAAAAAGAAAAAAAAAAGCACTTGATTGACTGTGTTTTCAAGTAAAAATATAGACATTCATGTGACCTTATTTTATCATTCCAGAAATTTTTTCTTTTTAGAGAGAAGTGAGTTATCAAGAATAAGAGTCATTTGACTTAATCCGTCGATTGAAAAAAAAAATCCTTCAACTATTTCTCGTCCTTGGAAAATTCTTTTTGCAAGAATCAACTGCGTCTTTCATTCTTCCTTGCTACTAGGTTGTGAAAACAAAGATGGATACCTCAGAGCCCTACACTGGGGCAATGAGGGGCATCGTGCATGAACCTCAAGTGAACCTAGGGGTAGATTAGAAGTTCTTACCCAATAGGTTCCCTGCTACAAGGTCATGACGAAAGACAACGATTGGTACCTCAAAGCCTTACACTGGGGCAATGAGGGGCACCGTGCATGAGCCTTAAGTAAACCTAGGGGCAGATTAGAAGTTCTCACCCAATAGGTTCCCAGCTAAAAGGTCATGACGAAAGATAAAGATTGGTACCTCAAAGCCTTACACTGGGGCAATGAGGGGCATCGTGCATGAGCCTCAAGTGAACATAGGGCCAGATTAAAAGTTCTCACCCGTCGATGTTTTTAAACAAAAAAAGGGGGGGACAAACCCTGGAATTTCAATGGATTGATTAAACATCAAACGACTCCATTATCGTCACTCCAAAATGGTCAAGTGACTAAATCAAACAGAACATACACTCTGAGGGAGTTCCCGGAGAGATTTGCAAAAGATAGGATGAGGTTGCATGAATTATCACCTCTTTCAAAAGGACAGTCAATCTGTGTTTTCCAAAAAATTAAATCAAAATCAAAAATCACAAAATGGGGAAAGAATGTTATGAACATTGTACAACTTTCCATTACATTGTATTGTTTCATATGAAGTCCGCATTTACCAAATTTCACAACAAAGGTTGCATGCATCTGCATCACTAAACATCATGTTAACTACATAGATTTCCTACATCTAATCTTTTGAATTTGGGATGATTGGCTCTCTCGATGAGTCGATCTCTTGCTTTCTCATAAGGATGGACCCTTGGGTACTAGTACCCTAACCTTTAGAGGACTATACGTCCTCATCATCAGAGGGCTGCAGGCTCTCACCTTCAGAGGACTACACGTCCTCGCTTTCAGAGGGCTGCACGCCCTCACCTTCAGAGGACTACACGTCCTCGCCTTCAGAGGACTACACGTCCTCGCTATCAGAGGGCTGCACGCCCTCACCTTCAGAGGACTACATGTCCTCGCCTTCAGAGGGTCACGTACCTTCACCTTCAGAGGACTACACGTCCTCGCCATCAGAGGACTACATGTTCTTGCCATCAGAGGGCTACACGCCCTCGCCTTCAGAGGACTACACGTCCTCACCTTTAGAGGACTACACGTCCTCGCCTTCAAAGGGCTACACGTCCTCACCTTTAGAGGACTACACGTCCTCGCCTTCAAAAGGCGACATGTCCTCAACTTTAGAGTGCTGCACGCCCTCGCCTTCAAAGGGCTACGCGTCCTCGCTTTCAGAGGGCTCCACATCTGCACCTTAAGAGAATTTAAGGTCCTCTGCCCTTAAATGCTTAACCGAGACTTGCACTCCTGGTGAAGGGGCCAGTAGTTTCCTTTTATCAGTTCCTGGGCCACCCCCTGATATTGGAGGGGGCCAACTGTGCGAATACAACCAGAGAGGGAGGCTATCACGTAGCTACTATGCATACCGGGGCAAGATTTCACCTGTGCCACTGCAAAGAGACAAATGCGGATCGTGCGCACCAACATGACCACTCTTATACAGATATGTATAACATTGCTAATTAGCAATATTCTGCCCAGCGACAGCAATGCCGATCTCCCCCTGCGGAAGTATCAGTTGGTCTGTGTCATCCCGACATAGGTAAGTATGCATATGGTTCAACTGATTTTTGATATCATCTATTATTTGCAAGGATCGCACCCACAAAGACACCCAGTGGACCCGAAGAAGTCCAACAGGGCCCTGGGGTTTCCAGCTCTGGTTATGGGCCTCTATTTAGTCCTACAGGGTGCACGTCCCCCCATCAAGGTCACACCATCGTGAGATAGGTAAGTATGCGCATCGCTCAACTGACTTCTGATATCATCTATTGTTTGCAGGGGTCGCGCCCGCAAGACACCCAGTGGACCCGGAGAAGTCCAACAGGGTCTTGAGGTTTCCATCTCTGATTACGGGCCTCTGTCAATTCTACAGAGTGCCCATCACCCCTAGCAAGGTCATCAGGCCTCCTACTAACCGAGCTTTCATCAAGAAGTATTGCGCCCCCAGGCAGGCAGAGGGCGAGACACCACAACAACCTGGGGATGGCTAGCAACAGGCAACAAATGCACCGCCGCCACCTGCAGAGCCCCTCAGCTCATCCACAGAAAGGTTAGAGTATTGCCTACGACACATGGCCGACCAATAGGCAACCAAGTCCAAAGCCAAAGGTAAGCAAAGTACTAGGTCCGTGACCGACAAGTCATCAGGCGTCCAGCTCAAGACGTTAAAGAAGCGCTACTAGGAGGCAACCTAGTACCTTTTAAATCTCTGCTTGTTATTTGATCACCTTTGTTTCTCAAGTCATAGTAGGACACACCTAGTTGCTCAGGATCCTGGGAATTTAAATAAAACAACCACAAGCTCGGAAGGTAGTCATACCTCACAAATATATATATGTATGTTTAGGTAGAAAGATACCTTGGACATGCATGTATGTAACAAAAAAATACTTCACAAAATATATATATGTATGCTTAGGTAGAAAGATACCTTGGATATGCATGTATGTAACAAAAAAAATACTTCACAAAATATATATATGTATGCTTAGGTAGAAAGATACCTTGGATATGCATGTATGTAACGAAAAAATACTTCACAAAATATATATATGTATGTTTAGGTAGATAGATACCTTGGATATGCATGTATATAGCAAAAATACTTCACAAAATATATATATGTATGTTTAGGTAGAGAGATACCTTGGATGTGCATGTATATAGCAAAAATATCTCACAAAACATATATATGTATGTTTAGGTAGCAAGATACCTTGGATATGCATGTATATAGCAAAAATACCTCACAAAACACATATATGTATGTTTAGGTAGCAAGATACCTTGGATATGCATGTATATAGCAAAAATACCTCACAGAAATATACACATGTTTAGGTAGCAAAATACCTCATGAAAAAAAAGGGGGAAAAAACAAAAACAAACAAGAAAAAGAAATAAACAAATGATAAAAAGAAAAAAAATAAAAATAAAAAGTTGTCTAATTAAAAAAAAACATGCTTGTGAAAAGAGATAATTTCCAACTTTTCTTTGAAAAAATTTGCTGATCATAACCAGTTTTTGAAAAAATGTGTGTACACATTTGAAGGGTAAATGCTGTGAAAGTTTTTCCGAACACCCAAGATAGACTCGGATGAATGCACAAATTGATAAAAGAACATATTTTGGAAACATTGGGTTGACTAAAATAAAAAAAAATGAATTATGAGCCCTAGCATCACATGACCAAAAAATTTTCGACACTTGAGTGTCCACATAGGTGCATGCATGACTAGTTTTGCATAAAATTTCCAAATCATCATTGTTGCATTTGTGTCATGGAAATAATGTTGGACATTCCCTTTTATCCCTGAACCAGACCAACACCCTGACATATATCATGTCCATTCGTTCTACAAGCCTTGAGCCGAAGTCCCAACTCACCATAAACCTTGCCCTCAAAAGAAAACAAAAAAAAGAAAAAGAAAAGAAGAGAAAAGGAGAAAAGGAGAAATTCCCGATCAAAAGAATCAGAAGAAAGCAAAAAGGGAAAATTCCCAATCAAGGAAAATGGGGGAAAGCAAAAAAGAAAGAGAATTCTCGATCAAAGATCGGAAGAGAAAAGAAGAAATATGCAGAAAGGTCTTAGGACCAGACAATATCTGAACAATACAGAATTGTCACCAAGTAAACAAGAAAAGAAAGGAAACCACGACCTAAAGTGGTCCTCTCCCTTTGATTGCCAACCAAAATCCTGTTTGTCATGGACTTTTTCGCCCCGCACTAAACAAAAACAGAAAAGGAAAAGGCCAAAAAACATTCAAAGCCAAAATTCCCACAAAAAAAAACACCATTCCCAAGAAAAAGTCCTATTGATCCATGATCACGCATGTAATCTTTGATTTGATAGGAAATGATTTGCAAAATCAAGTCATGACATATCTATGGTTCGGAATTAGGATGAAACACTTACCTGTGTGATATTAATACACTTTGAGTGATTTTCTTCTATTTTTGTTGAACCCAGTGTTTCCTGTAAATGGTCATTTAGAAACGAAATGCTAACATCCAAAATCTCATTTGTGGTTATGAGAAGATTTCATCAGCATACTCCCCTTCCCCGGTAGACACATTGTTTTTCATCCGAAAAGCATATGTTGCTCTGATTAGTTGGAAGTTTTGTCTCTTTACTAAAGCATGTTCGCATTTTAGTGAAGAAAACACCGAGACTATTTTTAGTCTCACAAGTTATCCAGAACTACGTAGGTCTGAGTTCCTCATTGAGGATACGTAGGAGCAAGAGCCTCGCTTTTGTCGGCCGCCCCACAATTTCTGTCATACTGACCCTGGAGTCACGTGACATGCGGAGATACCCGAGTGGTTATCCGTTTAAACTTTCTTTTGCTATCTCTAAGACTCAAAGCATGATAGCATGCAAAGACTAACATCGTCTTCTGCACCCTTTGTCAATCGCGGCCAACAAGCCCGTTGACACACGGAGATTTACGTCATCTTCCGCGCAGACAATTTCTGTCATACTGACCTTGGAGTCACGTGACATGTGGAGATACCCGAGTGGTTATCTGTTTAAACTTTCTTTTGCTATCTATAAGACTCAAAGCATGATAGCACGCAGAGACTAACGTCGTCTTCTACGCCTTTTGTCATCCAGAGGCGGCGGGCCCGATGACATGCGGGAACCATTTGATCCCACACTTTCTTTTGCTATCTATAAGACTCAAAGCATGATAGCACGCAGAGACTAACGTCGTCTTCTGCGCCTTTTGTCATCCAGATGCGGCGGGCCCGATGACATGCGGGAACCATTTGGTCCCGCACTTTCTTTTGCTATCTATAAGACTCAAAGCATGATAGCATGCAGAGACTAACGTCGTCTTCTGCGCCTTTTGTCATCTAGAGCCGGCGGGCCCGATGGCATGCGGGAACCATTTGGTCCCGCACTTTTAAAATACTTTTGCTATCTATAAGACTCAAAGCATGATAGCACGCAGAGACTACATCGTCTTCTACGTCTTTTGTCATCCAGAGGCGGCGGGCCCGATGACATGCAGTTATCCGCATGCTCGATGAGTGATAAACGCACAGGGACAAATTCTGCGCCCTTTATCATTCAGGAGCAGCGAGTCGAGTGGTAAACGCGCATAGACAAATTCTGCGCCCTTTGCCATTCAGATTTCGCAAATTGGGTGATAAACGCGCATAGACGAATTCTGTGCTCTTTATCATTCAAGAGCAGCAAGCTGAGTGGATAAACGCGCATAGACGAATTCTGCGCCCTTTATCATTCAGGAACAACAAGTTGGGTGATAAACGCGCAGAGACAAATTCTGCGCCCTTTATCATTCAGGAGCAGCGAGTCGAGTGGTAAACGCGTATAGATGAATTCTGCACCCTTTGCCATTCAAATTTCGCAAATTGGGTGATAAACGCGCATAGACGAATTCTGCGCCCTTTATCATTCAGGAACAGCAAGTTGGGTGGTAAACGCGCAGAGACAGATTCTGCGCCCTTTGCCATTCAGATTTCGCAAATTGGGTGATAAACGCGCATAGACAAATTTTGCGCCCTTTATCATTCAAGAGCGGCAAGCTGAGTGGATAAACGTGCATAGACGAATTTTGTGCCCTTTATCATTCAGGAACAACAAGTTGGGTGGTAAACGCGCAGAGACAGATTCTGCGCCCTTTATCATTCAGGAGCAACGAGTCGAGTGGTAAACGCGCATAGACGAATTCTACGCCCTTTTGCCATTCAGATTTCGCAAATTGAGTGATAAACGAGCATAGACGAATTCTACACCCTTTATCATTCAGGAGCAGCGAGTCGAGTGGCAAATGAGCATAGACAAATGCTGTGCCCTTTGCCATTCAGATTTCGCAAATTGGGTGATAAACGCACATAGACGAATTCTGTGCCCTTTATCATTCAAGAGTAGCAAGCTGAGTGGATAAACGCGCATAGACGAATTCTGCATCCTTTATCATTCAGGAGCAGCGAGTCGAGTGGTAAACGCGCATAGACGAATTCTGCGCCCTTTGCCATTCAGATTTCGCAAATTGGGTTATAAACGCGCATAGACGAATTATGCGCCCTTTATCATTCAGGAACAACAAGTTGGGTGGTAAACACGCAGAGACAGATTATGCGCCCTTTGTCATTCAGATTTCGCAAGTCGAGTGATAAACGCGCAGAGACAGATTCTGCGCCCTTTGTCATTCGGGGACAGTAAGTCGAGAAATGGGCGGAGACAAATTATGGTCATTTCGCGCACCTTTTCGCCATCCAGAGGCGATCGTGTATGGTGGCACGCAGAGACAAATTATGGTCATTCTGTGTCTCGCCGCCCAGGCTCGATCGTGTCCAACAAAATGCAGAGACAAATTATGGTCATTATGCGTCTTGTATCAACCAAGAGGAACAAATTCGACAGTATCAGGATGATGTGTCGGTACTGATCATTTTCAAATTTTTGCAAGTTCCGCTGGCAGGGAGTTTCACTGGCCGAATGGTGTTTCGCTCGAATGAAATTAGTGTCTTATCTTTACTTCCCTTTTATCTCCAATAAAAAAAACAAGTAAAAGGGGCAACTGTCATACCCTAATTTCGTCCGGGGACCATCCGATGTCGGGATGCGACCCTCGTTTGACCACTTCGAGGTATTTGGCACCCATCGTTAGGCAATTTGTGAAGTTCTGAAACATGCAGGAAGCCAAAAGAAAAACGTTGTAGCACAATCTGTGAAGTTCCGTGACATGCTGGAAATTAAAAGGAAGTGTTAGTGCGCAATCCGTAAAGTTCCGTAACATTTTGGAAGGCAAAAAAGGGATGATTACGTGATCCGTAAGGTTCCGCAACATTACGGAAAGAAAAATAGTATCGTTACGAAATTCGTAAGTTTCCGTAACTTTACGGAAAAAGAATCACCAAAAAAGGGCAGGGGGTGTATTTAGTAAAAATGGGGGTTCAAATAGCAACCAGGCCCGCTTGGGCCTTCCAGGATGTTCCTGCAGAAGGCAGTTGCTTCTGGAGGAAGCAACCTAGCTCGCCTGGGTGAGCTGGGTGGCAAGCATCTCCTTTCTTTTCCTATAAATAGGGGAAGGAGGGAAGAACAAAAATGTTCAACCCTCCTGGTATCTGAGATTCACTTAAAATTAGTGAGGAAAATTGTTTCCGTGAAGAAAATCTAAGCCGAGGCGCTTCCGTAACATTTTTGTGGGTGATTTCGCTAAGATTTTCAACCGTTCTTTGACGTTCTTCATTCGTTCTTCGTCGTTCTTCGGTCTTTAACCGGTAAGTTCCCGAAATCGAACTTTTCAATTCATTCTATGTACCCTTAGTGGTCCTCATTTGTTTTCACATGCTTTTATTTTCATTTCATTTACTTTCCGTACCCCCTTTTGATGTGTTTTAGTCATTTACTTAAGTCATTTTCTCGCCTAATCGAAAAATAAAATAAATTTCCACCGATCATTTGAATTGTAACATCCGTTAATTTTTGTTAAAATGAAATCCGATCGTTCGGTCATGCCGTAACCACGTTGGAAACCAAAAAGAGGTAAAATAATAATATAATAATCAAAAATATCTTTTAGTAAAATAAATCAAAAAATCAATTGGACGTTTTTCTTTGAGATTTCTCTTTCTTAATCGAGTCAACTAATAACCAAAGTGAAACTAAGGCTAAAATCAATTTGTTAGTGCTTAGCTTTACTGAGTTTTAAAAGATTGGCTAAAATTTTGTTAAAACATAAGCACTTAGACAATGAAGGAAAGCTGGAGTTGCTGCACATGATGTCTAACATTATGTCAAGGAATCAGATCGGGCTGCACAATGCACAAGGCAAGATAAAATGTCAAATGAAGAATTGAAGCTGCAGGATCCACGATGTCGGATACAATGTCCAGGACATCCTGCCCGAAAATACTGGACACATAAATCTGTTATACCTTTAACAGATTAATGTGCAGTCAGCAACAGATTAGGCGATCTATCTTTAGGAACGAATTAAAAGATAATTAAAGTTCGAATTACAAACTTGAATAGTTCGTTCAGGGATTAAAGATTAAAGATAAAAACTAAAAGATCAAACTTTATCTTTTAGATCTTTAAGTGCAGATTTTTCAGGAGAATGATAGATCTTATCCAGCGCAAGTTGTTGCAGCCCAGATACGTACACTGCTATATAAACATGAAGGCTGCACGGGTTTTGTACCAAGTCCGAGATTGAAGAGTTATTTTGTGAGTTTTGGGACTTGAGTGTTTTGTGAGCCACCTTGATGTTACCCTAACATCAAGTGTTGGACCTGAGTGTGTAGAGTTGATCTCTATTGTTCAGAGAGCAATCTCTGGTGTGTCTTTGATTTGTTTGTAAACACGGGTGAGTGATTGAGAGGGAGTGAGAGGGGTTCTCATATCTAAGAGTGGCTCTTAGGTAGAAGTTGCATGGGTAGTGATTAGGTGAGAAGGTTGTATACAGTGGCTGTTAGATCTTCGAACTAATACTATTCTAGTGGATTTCCTCCCTGGCTTGGTAGCCCCCAGATGTAGGTGACGTTGCACCGAACTGGGTTAACAATTCTCTTGTGTTATTTACTTGTTTAATCTGTTCATACTGTCATATATAATCTGCATGTTCAGAAGCGGGATGTCGTGACATCCTGTACGACATCTGTCCTCAGTATCAGAATTTCAATTGGTATCAGAGCGGGCACTCTAAATCACTGAGTGAGATCTAGGGAGATAAATTCTGATGAACATGGAGAAAGAAGGAGGACCAGTGAACAGACCACCAATTCTGGATGGAACCAACTATGAATACTGGAAAGCAAGGATGGTGGCCTTCCTCAAATCACTGGATAGCAGAACCTGGAAAGCTGTCATCAAAGGCTGGGAACATCCCAAGATGCTGGACACAGAAGGAAAGCCCACTGATGAATTGAAGCCAGAAGAAGACTGGACAAAAGAAGAAGACGAATTGGCACTTGGAAACTCCAAAGCCCTGAATGCCCTATTCAATGGAGTTGACAAGAATATCTTCAGATTGATCAACACATGCACAGTTGCCAAGGATGCATGGGAGATTCTGAAAATCACTCATGAAGGAACCTCCAAAGTGAAGATGTCCAGATTGCAACTATTGGCTACAAAATTCGAAAATCTGAAGATGAAGGAGGAAGAATGCATTCATGACTTCCACATGAACATTCTTGAAATTGCCAATGCTTGCACTGCCTTGGGAGAAAGGATGACAGATGAAAAGCTGGTGAGAAAGATCCTCAGATCTTTGCCTAAGAGATTTGACATGAAAGTCACTGCAATAGAGGAGGCCCAAGACATTTGCAACATGAGAGTAGATGAACTCATTGGTTCCCTTCAAACCTTTGAGCTGGGACTCTCGAATAGGACTGAAAAGAAGAGCAAGAGCCTGGCGTTCGTGTCCAATGATGAAGGAGAAGAAGATGAGTATGACCTGGATACTGATGAAGGTCTGACTAACGCAGTTGTGCTCCTTGGAAAACAGTTCAACAAAGTGCTGAAAAGAATGGACAGGAGGCAGAAACCACATGTCCGGAACATCCCTTTCGACATCAGGAAAGGTATTGAACACCAGAAGATGTCAGATGAAAAGCCCAGCAAAGGAATTCAATGCCATGGGTGTGAAGGCTACGGACACATCAAAGCTGAATGTCCCACCCATCTCAAGAAGCAGAGGAAAGGACTTTCTGTATGTTGGTCTGATGCTACAGAGAGTGAACAAGAAAGTGATTCTGACAGAGATGTGAATGCACTCACTGGGATATTTGAATCTGATGAAGATTCAAGTGATATTGATGTTGAAATCACTTTTGATGAGCTTGCTATATCCTATAGAGAACTATGCATCAAAAGTGAGAAGATTCTTCAGCAAGAAGCACAACTGAAGAAGATCATTGCAAATCTGGAGGCTGAGAAGGAGGCACATGAAGAGGAAATCTCTGAGCTTAAAGGAGAAATTGGTTTTCTGAACTCTAAACTGGAAAACATGACAAAATCAATAAAGATGCTGAATAAAGGCTCAGATATGCTTGATGAGGTGCTACAGCTTGGAAAGAATGTTGGAAACCAGAGAGGACTTGGATTTAATCATAAATCTGCTGGCAGATCAACCATGACAGAATTTGTTCCTGCCAAAAACAGCACTGGAGCCTCGATGTCACAACATCGGTCTCGACATCATGGAACGCAGCAGAAAAAGAGCAACAGAAAGAAGTGGAGGTGTCACTACTGTGGCAAGTATGGTCACATAAAGCCTTTTTGTTATCATCTACATGGCCATCCACGTCATGGAACTCAAAATAGCAGCAGCGGAAGAAAGATGGTGTGGGTTCCAAAACACAAGATTGTTAGTCTTGTTGTTCATACTTCACTTAGAGCATCAGCTAAGGAAGATTGGTACCTAGATAGCGGCTGTTCCAGACACATGACAGGAGTTAAAGAATTCCTGGTGAACATTGAACCTTGCTCCACTAGCTATGTGACATTTGGAGATGGCTCTAAAGGAAAGATCACTGGAATGGGAAAGCTAGCCCATGAGACTTCCTAGTCTGAACAAAGTACTGCTGGTGAAGGGACTGACTGCAAACTTGATCAGCATCAGTCAGTTGTGTGATGAAGGATTCAATGTAAACTTCACAAAGTCAGAATGCTTGGTGACAAATGAGAAGAATGAAGTTCTAATGAAGGGCAGCAGATCAAAGGACAACTGCTACCTATGGACACCTCAAGAAACCAGTTACTCCTCCACATGTCCATCCTCCAAAGAAGATGAAGTCAAAATATGGCATCAAAGATTTGGACATCTGCACTTAAGAGGCATGAAGAATATCATTGACAAAGGTGTTGTTAGAGGCATTCCCAATCTGAAAATAGAAGAAGGCAGAATCTGTGGTGAATGTCAGATTGGAAAGCAAGTCAAGATGTCCCACCAGAAGCTTCAACATCAGACCACTTCCAGGGTGCTGGAACTACTTCACATGGACTTGATGGGGCCTATGCAAGTTGAAAGCCTTGGAGGAAAGAGGTATGCCTATGTTGTTGTGGATGATTTCTCCAGATTTACCTGGGTCAACTTTATCAGAGAGAAATCAGACACCTTTGAAGTATTCAAAGAGTTGAGTCTAAGACTTCAAAGAGAAAAAGACTGTGTCATCAAGAGAATTAGGAGTGACCATGGCAGAGAGTTTGAAAACAGCAAGTTTACTGAATTCTGCACATCTGAAGGCATCACTCATGAGTTCTCTGCAGCCATCACACCACAACAAAATGGCATAGTTGAAAGGAAAAACAGGACTTTGCAAGAAGCTGCTAGGGTCATGCTTCATGCCAAAGAACTTCCCTATAATTTCTGGGCTGAAGCCATGAACACAGCATGCTATATCCACAACAGAGTCACACTTAGAAGAGGGACTCCAACCACACTGTATGAAATCTGGAAAGGGAGGAAGCCAACTGTCAAGCACTTCCACATCTTTGGAAGTCCATGTTACATTTTGGCAGATAGAGAGCAAAGGAGAAAGATGGATCCCAAGAGTGATGCAGGAATATTCTTGGGATACTCTACAAACAGCAGAGCATATAGAGTATTCAATTCCAGAACCAGAACTGTGATGGAATCCATCAATCAATGTGGTTGTTGATGATCTAACTCCAGCAAGAAAGAAGGATGTCGAAGACGATGTCAGAACATCGGGAGACAATGTAGCAGATACAGCTAAAAGTGCAGAAAATGCAGAAAACTCTGATTCTGCTACAGATGAACCAAACATCAATCAACCTGACAAGAGTCCTTCCATTAGAATCCAGAAGATGCACCCCAAGGAGCTGATTATAGGAGATCCAAACAGAGGAGTCACTACAAGATCAAGGGAGTCTGAGATTGTCTCCAATTCATGTTTTGTCTCCAAAACTGAGCCAAAGAATGTGAAAGAGGCACTGACTGATGAGTTCTGGATCAATGCTATGCAAGAAGAATTGGAGCAATTCAAAAGGAATGAAGTCTGGGAGCTAGTTCCTAGACCCAAGGGAACTAATGTGATTGGCACCAAGTGGATCTTCAAGAACAAAACCAATGAAGAAGGTGTTATAACCAGAAACAAGGCCAGACTTGTTGCTCAAGGCTACACTCAGATTGAAGGTGTAGACTTTGATGAAACTTTCGCCCCTGTTGCTAAACTTGAGTCCATCAGACTATTACTTGGTGTAGCTTGCATCCTCAAATTCAAGCTGTATCAGATGGATGTGAAGAGCGCGTTTCTGAATGGATACCTGAATGAAGAAGTCTATGTGGAGCAGCCAAAGGGATTTGCAGATCCAACTCATCCAGATCATGTATACAGGCTCAAGAAGGCTCTCTATGGATTGAAGCAAGCTCCAAGAGCTTGGTATGAAAGGCTAACAGAGTTCCTTACTCAGCAAGGGTATAGGAAGGGAGGAATTGACAAGACTCTCTTTGTCAAACAAGATGCTGAAAACTTGATGATAGCACAGATATATGTTGATGACATTGTGTTTGGAGGGATGTCGAATGAGATGCTTCGACATTTTGTCCAACAGATGCAATCTGAATTTGAGATGAGTCTTGTTGGAGAGCTGACTTATTTTCTGGGACTCCAAGTGAAGCAGATGGAAGACTCCATATTCCTCTCACAAAGCAAGTATGCAAAGAACATTGTCAAGAAGTTTGGGATGGAAAATGCCAGCCATAAAAGAACACCTGCACCTACTCACTTGAAGCTGTCAAAGGATGAAGCTGGCACCAGTGTTGATCAAAGTTTGTACAGAAGCATGATTGGGAGCTTACTATATTTAACAGCAAGCAGACCTGACATCACCTTTGCAGTAGGTGTTTGTGCAAGATATCAAGCCAATCCCAAGATAAGTCACTTGAATCAAGTAAAGAGAATTCTGAAATATGTAAATGGCACCAGTGACTATGGGATTATGTACTGTCATTGTTCAGATTCAATGCTGGTTGGATATTGTGATGCTGATTGGGCTGGTAGTGCAGATGACAGAAAAAGTACTTCTGGTGGAGGTTTCTATTTGGGAAACAATCTTATTGCATGGTTCAGCAAGAAGCAGAACTGTGTGTCCCTATCTACTGCAGAAGCAGAGTATATTGCAGCAGGAAGCAGCTGTTCACAACTAGTTTGGATGAAGCAGATACTGAAGGAGTACAATGTCGAACAAGATGTCATGACATTGTACTGTGACAACATGAGTGCTATTAATATCTCTAAAAATCCTGTTCAACATAGCAGAACCAAGCACATTGACATTAGACATCACTATATTAGAGATCTTGTTGATGATAAAGTTATCACACTAGAGCATGTTGCCACAGAGGAACAAGTAGCAGATATTTTCACAAAGGCATTGGATGCAAATCAGTTTGAAAAACTGAGGGGCAAGCTGGGCATTTGTCTGCTAGAGGAATTATAGCAGCTACTTCTATCTGAACGTGCTCAAACGTCTCACTCAACATTAATAGCACGTTCACTACTGAGCCAAAACAAATTCAAACTCCGTCCCCCTACCTTCCTCATTCAAACTTACATTTTCGTGGCAATCTCGTTTTCATTCCCCAACACTTCTCAGATATTCACGAAACCACTCCAAAAGCTCTGCTTCTCCATGGCTACCTCACCAAAAGAAACCTCATCCCCTGTTTCACCCTCTGTACCATCATCTCCATCATCCTCCAAAACTCCATCAAACCAGGAACAACCCGAATTCAATATCCAACCCATACAAATGATTCCTGGTCCAGGCCTTGTTCCTGAGAAACTGATCCCTAAAAGACAACAGGGAGTGAAGATTTCTGAAAACCCTAGCTTTGCAACAAGCCCTAGGGAAGTAGACACTGAGATGGATAAGAAGATCCGAAGTCTTGTGAATAGCATTTTGAAAAATGCTTCTGTCCCTGATGCTGATAAAGATGTCCCAACATCTTCCACCCCAAATGCTGAAGTCCTCTCTTCATCCAGTAAAGAGAAATCAACAACAGAGGAAGAGGATCAAGCCACAGAGGAGACCCCTGCACCAAGGGCACCAGAACCTGCTCCAGGTGACCTCATTGATCTAGAAGAGGTAGAATCTGATGAGGAACCCATTGTCAAAAAGTTGGCACTTGGCATTGCAGAAAGATTACAAAGCAGAAAGGGAAAAACCCCCATTACTAGGTCTGGACGAATCAAAACTATTGCACAGAAGAAGAGCACACCAATCACTCCTACCACATCCAGATGGAGCAAAGTTGCAATCCCTTCCAAGAAGAGGAAAGAAATTTCCTCATCTGATTTTGATGATGATGTCGAACTAGATGTTTCCGACATCAAGAGAGCCAAGAAATCAGGGAAAAAGGTGCCTGGAAATGTCCCTGATGCCCCATTGGACAACATTTCATTCCACTCTATTGGCAATGTTGAAAGGTGGAAATTTGTATATCAACGCAGACTTGCTGTAGAAAGAGAACTGGGAAGAGATGCCTTGGATTGCAAGGAGATCATGGACCTCATCAAGGCTGCTGGACTGCTGAAAACAGTTACCAAGTTGGGAGATTGTTATGAAAGCCTAGTCAGGGAATTCATTGTCAACATTCCCTCTGACATAACAAACAGAAAGAGTGATGAGTATCAGAAAGTGTTTGTCAGAGGAAAATGTATTAGATTCTCCCCTGCTGTAATCAACAAATACCTGGGCAGACCAACTGAAGGAGTGGTGGATATTGCTGTTTCTGAGCATCAAATTGCCAAGGAAATCACTGCCAAGCAAGTCCAGCATTGGCCAAAGAAAGGGAAGCTTTCTGCAGGGAAGCTAAGTGTGAAGTATGCAATCCTGCATAGGATTGGCACTGCCAACTGGGTACCCACCAATCATACTTCCACTGTTGCCACAGGTTTGGGTAAATTTCTGTATGCTGTTGGAACCGAGTCCAAATTTAATTTTGGAAACTATATTTTTGATCAAACTATTAAGCATTCAGAATCTTTTGCTGTCAAATTACCCATTGCCTTCCCAACTGTATTGTGTGGCATTATGTTGAGTCAACATCCCAATATCTTAAACAACATTGACTCTGTGAAGAAGAGAGAATCTCCTCTATCCCTGCATTACAAACTGTTTGAGGGGACACATGTCCCAGACATTGTCTCGACATCAGGGAAAGCTGCTGCTTCAGGTGCTGTGTCCAAGGATGATTTGATTGCTGAACTCAAGGACACATGCAAGGTGCTGGAGGCAACCATCAAAGCCAACACAGAGAAGAAAATGGAGCTGGAACGCCTGATCAAAAGACTCTCAGACAATGGCATTGATGATGGAGAAGCAGCTGAGGAAGAAGAAGATGCAGCAGAGGATACAGAATCAGAAGCAGAGGATACAGAATCAGATGAAAATGGAGCTGGAACGCTGATCAAAAGACTCTCAGACAATGGCATTGATGATGGAGAAGCAGCTGAGGAAGAAGAAGATGCAGCAGAGGATACAGAATCAGATGATGATGATTCTGATGCCACCCCATGACCATCAGACCTTTATTTTTTTACTGTTACTAGCTATTGGGGCATGTCCCTTTGAACAATGGATTGCTATTGGTCTGTAATATTTGCACCTTAATTTCATGCATTCTACTTTTGCCAAATTCTGTCTAAAAAGGGGGAGTAGTAGGATAGGATATTATGCATGTAGATTATGCAGTAGATTATGCATGTAGGATATTATGCATGATTTATGATTTTGAGGGGGAGTAGTATTTATACTGCTGCTGCTGATGATGATTGATGTAAGCTACTGAAACTAGTAGCTGATAGAAGATGCTGCAGTAAGAGCATGGAGACAGGGGGAGCAGAAAGCTGATGTCACGTGAGATGTCTTGACATCCTGGAAAAGACTTGTAGATTTGCAACTTGCAGAATTTTGCTGTCACCACTACAGAGACTGCTGTGCTTGATTACTCTGATAATGAAAGTTGCTGATCCCACTTGCATGACTGCTCGTACCTGCTCAGGAAGTGTCTAAGTATGTTTTAGACAAAATTTGCCAAAGGGGGAGATTGTTAGTGCTTAGCTTTACTGAGTTTTAAAAGATTGGCTAAAATTTTGTTAAAACATAAGCACTTAGACAATGAAGGAAAGCTGGAGTTGCTGCACATGATGTCTAACATTATGTCAAGGAATCAGATCGGGCTGCACAATGCACAAGGCAAGATAAAATGTCAAATGAAGAATTGAAGCTGCAGGATCCACGATGTCGGATACAATGTCCAGGACATCCTGCCCAAAAATACTGGACACATAAATCTGTTATACCTTTAACAGATTAATGTGCAGTCAGCAACAGATTAGGCGATCTATCTTTAGGAACGAATTAAAAGATAATTAAAGTTCGAATTACAAACTTGAATAGTTCGTTCAGGGATTAAAGATTAAAGATAAAAACTAAAAGATCAAACTTTATCTTTTAGATCTTTAAGTGCAGATTTTTCAGGAGAATGATAGATCTTATCCAGCGCAAGTTGTTGCAGCCCAGATACGTACACTGCTATATAAACATGAAGGCTGCACGGGTTTTGTACCAAGTCCGAGATTGAAGAGTTATTTTGTGAGTTTTGGGACTTGAGTGTTTTGTGAGCCACCTTGATGTTACCCTAACATCAAGTGTTGGACCTGAGTGTGTAGAGTTGATCTCTATTGTTCAGAGAGCAATCTCTGGTGTGTCTTTGATTTGTTTGTAAACACGGGTGAGTGATTGAGAGGGAGTGAGAGGGGTTCTCATATCTAAGAGTGGCTCTTAGGTAGAAGTTGCATGGGTAGTGATTAGGTGAGAAGGTTGTATACAGTGGCTGTTAGATCTTCGAACTAATACTATTTTAGTGGATTTCCTCCCTGGCTTGGTAGCCCCCAGATGTAGGTGACGTTGCACCGAACTGGGTTAACAATTCTCTTGTGTTATTTACTTGTTTAATCTGTTCATACTGTCATATATAATCTGCATGTTCAGAAGCGGGATGTCGTGACATCCTGTACGACATCTGTCCTCAGTATCAGAATTTCACAATTCATAAACCAAACTTTTGTCATCGCCTGAAAAAGCCATTTTCAAAGGTCCAACGCCTTGAAATGGTCTTTTCCGCTTTTATTGGTTAAGTGTAGATTTCTAAAAAGCCTAAAATCAATATGTAACTTTGTTACCTCTTTCAAAAATAAAGAAATCATTAATGGTCCAATGTCTTAATGTTTTCTCACTTTTCAAAAGAATCGAAAGATTATCTAATGGTCCAACGCCTTAAATGACCTTTCATTCAATAAAAACATATCTTGCAAAAAAGGATAAAAAATAACTTAACCAAAACGCTTTGTTCACAAAAGAACTACGTAGGTCTGATTTTCTCATCACAATTGAGGAATACGTAGGAGCAAAGGGAAATGCCCTTGTCGACCACAAAAAGATAAAAAAACATAAAAAGGCATAAAAAAGACATAAGAACGTTAAAAGGGAAAAGAATATAAATTGAAGTCATATTTGCACATTTGCTTAAAGGCTGCCATCTCTTGTGACGGACGTGTGGGGTGCTAATACCTTCCCCGTGCGTAAATACAACTCCCGAACCTTTCACTAAAGTTCGTAGATCACGCCTTTTCCGGTTTTTCCGACGTTTTCCTCAAATAAACGTTGGTGGCGAGTCCCCGCGTATGCCTTTCTTGGGACACGCACCCGCGAGTCACGCGTGGCCCTCCCGCCGAAGGGTAGGTTGCGACACTTTGTTTCCAAATCAAACCCCTAAAAACAATCACAGATCCAAAAACCTTATATAGGGGGGTTGAAATTTTTTTTTCTTCCTTTATAATTGTTTAAATAATATTTTTTTAAAATTATTATTTTTACACATAAAATTGAAATTAATTTTTATATTAAATGATGATAACTTTAATTGTTATTATAATAACAACAAACACACAATTAGTTTTACTGCCTATGCACTAACAGTGTAAAACAATTTTACACTGTCATCCAATCACAGATCATTTGCCTTATTCACCTTAGATTTTGATGAATAACAAATTATTTATATTCTAATGAGTTTTTGACAAGTGGACAAGATCAATATGTTAAAGGACTTAACAATATTTAGTATCATCCATAATTGAAGAAAGAATGCTCTATTTTATCTAGCATCTCACCCTTGTGAAAATCAGTATTCTACATTGTCTTTTAGTTAACTTGCGCGTCTAGTTTCAAAGAAACTCAAAAAGACTGAGAATGACAAGAACGAGAAGTGCTAACATTTGAATCTAAGAAAAAGACAAATATAGAAGAGTATAAAAGGTTTTCACAGAATATTCTCTTAAAGGTCAGTTTCGCTATGGACAAGAAGCACATGGCGTTGTCTGTACTATGATTCATTCCTTTCCCATCAGAGGATGACACGTTGCCTTATCCTTTAGTGTAAGACAATGGTCTTTTCAAGGAATCGACGTTTATCCCGTAATGGATCCTTCACTGAATTCTATAAAAGGCCATCTCCATTGAGGAAGCTTTTGACGAAAAATCTTACAAGAAGAGCAAGAAAATATTTGAAGAAAAAACTCTGCTGAAATCACTAGACGATTGATATAAAGTTTTCATTAGTTTACTCTTTGCTAAGCAAAGTTAATTTGTATTTTAGCTTAATTGTTTATTCACCTGTTGAGTGTCAAGAATACTTGTGTTCATCCAAACTTTTGTTAGTGAAAGCCAGGAATGACTTAGTGTTAAACAATACTTGGACTTCTTAGATTTAGGAGGAGTCTAAGAAGGTATCAGAATTGATATTAATAATACTTGTAAAGCCATGAGTGACAAGTTAGAATACTTGTTTTTTTAATCAAATTTTGATTAGTGGAAGTTTACTATATAGTAAAGGAGAACTGAATATAACTCAAGTTGATTGAACCAGTATAAACTTAGTGTTTCTACTTATCTTCATAACGGTTTATTGAGCATTCTTATAACACTTTCTATAATCTTTTTAACACCAAATGTTTATTTTAAGAACTCTTTTTTTTTTCTAGTCACTGGACAACTATATTGATCTTCATTAAATATCAGTTTTATCTTCAGTGGATGACTTGCCACATATATATATTGCTATCTATATCCACTTTTATATTGCAAAAGTATATCTTTGATATACACACTATTCAACCCCCTTTAATGTGTTTATTGTTATTTCAAATTATTTTAAAAGTCAACAAACTTATCATACAATAATACATGGTGGGTTGTGATTGGATGACAATGTTAAACTTTTTACACTGTCAATGCATAACCGTTTCTCTCATTAGTTTTACACAATTTTACACTAGTTATCACTTTAATCATTGCAATAAAACAACAAACACAACTAATTTTACTCAATTTTATACTAATTAATATTAAACATTATTATAATAAAAAAAAATTATATAATTTTATACTAATTAACTTAAAACTATATATGTATATAGATGAAAATTTCCAAGAGGGAAAAAATTACAACTTAACACTCACTCATCTCGGTAATGAAGAAACAAGTGACACTGTAATTTTTTTTAAGAATTATACTCATAATTTTAAGTTACAAAGAAAACTCATTAGCAACAAAATGGATCTTCCAAAGGAGTACGTGGAAGGCTTGAAAGAATAATTATTATGAGCAATAAAAACTGATTTGTTAAAGGAGAAAATGTGAAAGGTTTGTAGTAAAATTTTGTTGGAATGAATAAATAGAAAAAAAATGGTAGAATATATATGAGTTATGACCAATAATTTTGCTTGCCAAGAAGAAAAGGAAAATCTTATAAAGAATAAATTAAGAGAAAAAATTATGAACATCACCTTCATTTGATTTTCTGGTGACGATTAAAGTGAGAAATGAGAATTGACATTTAGAGCATTCATGAGAGGGAGAGAGCAAGTAAAATCTTTGGGAACTTAATTTAGGTTTAAATTTACAATGAAATGGGTGTTTCACGAATTTTATAATATGCCAAAAAAGGTCAGTAATTTAATTACAGTAATTTGCAAAAAACAATAATTTCATGATTTTTATTCTAATAAAAAACGTGATATAGTTACCTTTTTAAAAATTCTCCCAAAATAAATTGTTTTTCAAATTTTCAAATTCAAATTTAAATTCATGTAATTGATTTATTATTAATTTCATTAAAATGATCATTAATTTCAAAGTTACAGAGATAATAAATTCATGATTTTATTTCGTGATATAGTTACCTTTCTAATAAATTGTTTTTCAAAGTAATTTCATTAAAATGATCATTAATTTCCATAAATTAATGTAATTGATTTAAACTAATTTTATTATTTCAGAAAAAGTCAGTAATTTAATTACAATATTTTACAGAGATAATAAATTCATGATTTTATTTTGATAAAAAAACATGATATAATTACCTTTTTATTAGTTCTCAAAATAATTTGGTGTCCAAATTTTCAAATTCAAATTTAAATTCATTAACTTAATTTCATTAAAATGATAATTAATTTTTATAAGTTAATGTATTTGATTTAAACTGATTTTATAATATGTCAAAAAAAGGTCAGTAAATTAATTACAGTAATTATATAACTATTAATTATACAATTATGTAATTATTTTCTTATTTTTATAATTATTTAAATATAGAATAATTAGAATAATAGTTAACACTAAATAATATCATAATTATAATACTAATTAAATAATAAAAGGATAACTACTGGATTTAATCCTTGGATTTGCGAAGCACTAACACTTGGGTCTCTAAATTTTGAAAAAACAAAATTTTCTTTCAATTTGTAGAAAGTCCAAATGGCATCATTGTCATTTCAATTTGTTGTTTCACCATCTATTTTTTCCGTTAACGTAAACAAAAAAGTCCAAATGGCATCATTTGGACCATTTTGACAGTGAAAAATTTGTTGGCTGTGTTGTTGACTTGGATGGACTAAATTGTCATATGAAAATTCAAAGGACTAATTTGTCAGGAAATTTCGTTTCTCTTTTTACTACTTGGGTAATATTGAAAGGACTCAACATTTGTTACCCATTCTCACCAATGTCAACATATGTGCCTTTTGGTGTTCTCACCTTCTCTAAATGAGAATGAGAGTTATGAGTAAGAGAAAAACCCTCCAACGAGTGGATTCCTTGCCATCAACAACCATTTTTAGTGCCTTATTTATATTGAAAACTAAAAAAATAAATCCCTAAATAATATTACTTAATGTCATTTAGATCCTTGAATTTAACAACAAAATGCCAAATTAGTCCACCACGAATAGCTACACCCTGAATCTAGTATTGCATTTCCATTTTAGAGGTTTCTAACAACCCAAATGCCACCCTTATCCTAACCAAAGAGAAATCACCATAGCACAAACCAAAAGGAAAATGAAGTATTTATAGTCTTCAGCTCCTTTTGAAAGTCATCAATCCTCTCCTTTGGCATACCAGAGCTTGGGCTTTATAACATATTGAGCACTTGGCACCCCTATATGTGTGAATGAGTATGTGAATCCATCTAACAAGCCTCGAAGCCAATCCCAAGAAAAAAAACTGTATTTTCCTAAGTAGTTCTTCTCTGTCTAACGACCCATTATTAAAGATGATTTGATTTCTGGTATTCCACACACACCAAATCAAAGGTTTGAAGTTAATGCATTGTAATAAGGGCACTCACATTTAATCTCATAAGTCCTTCACCTGATTCGAGTCACCGGTAATTGTTATGCTTTTGTTTAGTGCTGCTCCGGGTGGTGGTTATTTAGAGCAACATAAGCATCGTTGTTTGCCGCTGTCAGAGGTAATTTTTGGCAGTGACACTCTTTTGTTTTAACTTCCTCTTTTGCCTTTCAATTTTCCCTTATGTGACACCCTCTACCCTATACATATATGTATTAATAATAAAGAAAAAAAATATAATTAATTAAAAGTTCTTAAAACACATTTAAATAAAATCCTTTCAAAAGGGTAAAAGGCTCACATTCACTTTTCTCACATCATAATAAAACTTGTCTAAATAAATAATAAAATCATCTCGGCTCAAATAAGGTCGTCCAAGACTTCATGCAATTAATATAGAAACTTATACCCCAATGTCACATCCTATTAGAGCATTGTGTTCCCGCGTCCTCTAGCATGAGGTTCTTTATAGTCATCCACCTAATCATCTGCTCCTACGAACACAAGGTTCGAGATCATCACAGGATCCAAACACAAAAATAGCACACGGGGAGTGAGTTATCACATTCCTAGATAATAGAGAGAAACAAGACAACATGTAGATATACATATCATATAAACAAAATATAACTTACTTAAACATAGCTCACGTCATTCCATCACTTTTTCACGTAACATCACATCACAATACAACACGTCTCATTCCTTTTCGTAGCATTCACGTACTCAAGGATCAAAACATAATATTACTAAATCAATCAATATCGATCAATACACAAGCGTTATGCAACAAATACACTAAGACTCAATCCTATATGCAATGTGGTACCATGTCAGTGAAAACCCTCGTCGGGCGCCTAGGAGTACATGACAAGACAAACCACGCACTAGTAAGTCAGGTCACTCTCACTAGGTAAAATCATAGGGAGACCAGTCGAGGTCACACTATTTTGCGAGAATGCTCCAACCATGTGGGATCGGCACAAGCTTAAAGGAGCACTTAAACCGGGTGTATTTACCCCTAAGGCCTACACTCCGAAGAGTCCGTCAGGGCCTTTCCCTCCTGATTCAAGTCCAACCCAGAAAACATTTTAACACGCAGACTCTATCTATCTATGAATCGTACAAAACACATGACTCCTCAATTGTTCTCAAAATAATTTTATCTTGTTGCGCTTGTGATTAAACTCGTCAGGTCCCCTCAGTGGTTCCCATCACAATACTCGTCACGCATTAACTTGTCGCCCTTAAAGGGTCTTACAGTCATGTGATTGTACTACAATTCATAGCTCACAACTCAATGCACATAACATCTTAATGTACATATATATTACAAGTCAATACATACTCAATTTATCACATACACTTGATCTCAATCACAATGGTATAACCCCAATTAAACATGTTACCACACCTCATAAATCATATATACTTTACTTATGAATTATGTAATACACACGACTCTTCAATTGTTCTCAAAATAATTTATCTCGTCGTGCTTGTGATTAAACTCGTCGGGTCCCCTCAGTGGTTCCCATCATAATACTCGTCGTGCATTAACTCATCACCCTTAAAAGGGTCTTATAGTCATGTGATTGTACTAAAATTCATAGCTCACAACTCAATGCACACGACATCTCAATGCACATATATATTACAAGTCAATATATACTCAATTTATCACATACACTCGGTCTCAATCACAATGGTATAATCCCAATTAAACATGTTATCACACCTTATGAATCATATACACTTTACCTATGAACTATGCAATACACACGACTCCTCAATTGTTCTCAAAATAATTTTATCTTGTCGCACTTGTAATTAAACTCGTCGGGTCCCCACAGTGGATCCCATCACAATACTCGTCGTGCAAAAACTTGTCGCCCTTAAAGGGTCTTACAATTATGTGATTGCACAGTTCATAGCTTACAACTCAATACACACATCTCAATACACATGTATTTCACCATTCATCGCAGGTTTAATTTGTCACTTACTCACAATTTGAATCACAATTTCATAATCTCAATGTAATAGTTTATACAAAATGCTTCTCACAACATGGGGAGTAAAACCCCTCAAACAATTTCACACAATCATACTAAAATCAATGAATCAAATCATAGGTCAAAAATATGAAAACACCAAGAGCACTCAAGTTTATCAACCAATTCACATTAGGACATCAATTGGTCCATCAACACAACAATATCGTATTTATACTTGTAAAGGAAAATTATAATTCAATAAACATCCCAAAATAAATCCCAATTTGATCCCCTAAGGATTCCTACATATGGTCATTCTAACCTCAATTGCGATAAACTCATCCCTTACCTCTAAGCGGGCTCATGTGTGTATTCTGACATCGATAGTGGCATCTCTAGCAATTTCCTGAGATTCTTCAAGATTTTCCTCTGATTTGCTCTGATAGGGTTTCCAAGCGTTAGAGAGAATGAGAAGAGATTAAAGCCTTCATCTCAATGATGAAGGTGTGCGAAATTGAATTGCAAACCAGGTGTCTAAATTTCACTACGATCCAACGGTTAACGAGTCTGGGATCGTAGTTTTACTGGACAGGTTTTGAGTATGTGTGGGAAAAGATAAAGCTACAATGCGAAGGAAATTTCTCTTGGCTCCGATATCTTCTCGCAATTTCCAACGGTGAGAATTGTCGGAAATGAGTTGTGAACCTGGTGCTGAAATTTCACGATGATCCAACGGTTAAGGAATTTGAGATCGTTATTTTACTGAGACAGGTTTGAGTGTATGAGGGAAAAAGAGATGATTTTAGGAGGAGAAAAAAGAAAATGAAATTGAGAGAAAGAGGAGGCGTAGAGCCTATCTTCGGTCTGAAGACCCAACATGTCTCTATTTATAACTAGAGTACTCACAACCTATTATTTACTCTATTTATTTATTTTTATTATTTTATAAAAAGGAACTCTATTTTATTTCCTTTCAAATGAATAAATCAAATATATTTTTTTCCCCTTCGAACCATTATTTTAATACAATTATTTTTCCTTATTTATTTAATTATAAAAACCTCACCATTTTCTAAAACTCTATTTTTTAACTAAAAAACCTTTTTTATTTATTTACGAAAAATGAGATGCTACACCTTACACCATGCGTACACTGCCTCCTTCATAAGGACAATGTTGCTCCTTGAACCATTGCACCATGTTTGCGACATCACCATCGTGGCGTCGCTATTGTGGTCCTTGACATAGAAGTGGAGAAGAAGAGGAGAAGATGATGAAGAGAGAGAAGAGAGAAAACACAAAAGGTTAAATCTCAGAAAGAAAAAGAAAAGAGAAAATAAATGAATTTTTTTCAAGTTAACAAATTGGTTCATCAAAATATCATATGACAATTTAGTGATTTAGTCCATCTGAGTCAACAACACACTCAACAAATTTCTAACTGTCAAAACTATCCAATGATGCTACGTAGACTTCGTCGTTTACATTAATGGAAAAATTGATGGTGAGATGAATTTTTCGCACTATTTTTTTACAAATTGAGGTACAATTTTTTTTTTTCAAAATTCAAGGACCCAAGTGTCAACACTTTTGCAAATTCAATGGCTAAATTGGATATTTACCCATAATAAAATAAAAAATTATACATGTAACTAAAAATATCATTTAGTTCTTAAATATCTTTATGTTATTTTTTTATTAATTTTTATATATATTGTTTGAATATAAATGTAACAAACAAAATTTTAAAAAAATGTGAGATGCATTTCCCATGGGTTTCCTTGAATTCGATAAAACTCGATGGGATTGGGTTTCACTTTCTTGCCCCACCTTTTTATAAAATTGAACCCAAACCTACTAGCCTTTTGTTGGGATGGAGATGGGGATAGTCAAACCACCCATGAACCATCTTGTTGTCATGCCTACTTGCTCTTTTTCACATTGCCATGGATGGGTTTTTGGCTTGCATTTTATTTTGGGACTAATTAGGTATGATGACTAATGGCTAGAATATACAAACACAATGTTTGATTTTGCTTTACTAGATTTTGACAGTTTAAAATCTTCATAAAATATATTTTAAAACATTATTTGTTAATATAAATTTTACGGGTTTAAAATTGCCATAAATCTTATTTCTAAAATTGACAAAAACACATTATTAGTCACACCAATTTTTTTAACGATAACTTTGAAAACTAAAATGAGTTATTTTCAAATTAGAGGACTAAAAATATCATTTTTAAATTTGGGGAACAAAAAAAATAAACACTATTAAATTTGGAAGACTAAAAAAACCACTTTTAAATTTGGATGTCTAATCTTTCTTCACACTGCTTGAGACATATTTGTAAAGGTAGAAAAACACAAGGGATTGATTAGTGTTTCACAAAAACCTTTTTGCAAACCTTTTCATAAATCCACTCTTCGTCTTAGTAAATATTGTTTTTTTAAAGGTTGATCAAGAACAAATGATAATATAAATATTGTTTTAAAAAAACTTTTAAAAACAAATTTGCATCGTTATCATCATCACCGTCATCAATGTTACCACCATTGGATACCACCACCACCAACACCGTTACCAGTGAATCATCATTGTCGTCATCACCACACAAAACATTTTTAAACTAATTTTAATATGATTAAAACTTTCAAAATAAATTTATTTAAAACTAATCATATTTAAAATTGATTATTTTTTTTAAACTAAAACTAAAATCTGGTTGTTATTTTTAAAAATTTCAATACTCAAAACTAAAAATCATCCCAAATGGACACTAAGAAACACAATTCAAGGATAGACAAAAAATTGATAAGGAAAAAGATAAAAAGAAGACTTAACATGTTACCTTTTATAAAATATCAAAATTATTCGTAATATATTTAATACAAAATATTAGACATTATTTTTATTATATTGAATTTAATTTTTAATCTTTAATTTTAAAAATAAATATATTAAAGGTAAGATGTTAATTCTCATTAAACTTAAATTTGATAATTTTATAAATAATTCACCACATTTGATTAAAATTTAAATAAGTTATTTGAATGACAGAAATTATTGTTGTTGATTTTATTATTTCTTTTTAAGCACGTGTATTTATTTATATATTAAATAAAATATATTTTGAAGAAAATATAAGCCAATAATTAACGAAATATTGGTCAATAAAATACATATAATAACAAACGACAAAATTCAAATATAGTAGACTAAAAATTACTGTTTTGTGATGAAGACAGAAATATTACTTTCGTGGATCATTCTTAAGAAACTTTCATAATACTAAGCATTTTATTTTGTAATTATTGAAGAGATGTTAGTAGTCATACAAATTTCCCAACTAATTTCAGGATTATATTTGGGATTAAATACCCATTTTGGTTTTGAAAAATATGACAATAAGATACATTGATCATGAAAAATTTAAAGTTAGTTTCTGAATTTACAAAAAGTGTCAGAGATTAATATTGTGGATAATTTAATGATAAATTAGTTCATAAATTTTATAATTTAATGTCAAACTAATCTTAAAAAAAATAATTTATTGTCAAATTAATTATTTAATGTTACAATTTAATGAAAAAATGGTCTTACAAATTTAATAACAAAATCAACCTATCACACTTTTTACATATTTAAAAACTAAATTTAAATTTTTTATGTTTCGAAACCAATTTATTACTACTCACACTTTCATCGACTAATATTTACCCTTATATTTGACTTCTTCAAACTAGACTACGCATGCTTCATTGTAGAAATAAAACTATCTTTATCACTATGCCTTGGTCAAATCTTTTATTTATAAACAATAAATATGGTATTATTTTAATAAAATCAATATATTATGAATAATGTAGTAGCAATTAAAAATATACTAGCAGTGACGTTTTTCTTGGAATGGTTCACTTGGAAATTAAAATGACTTTTACCGGTATCAGTCAAGCGACACTTAATAGTATTACACACAATTCTTTTTAAAGTACGTAATGTATATGTATCTATTTATAATAGTTATTTTAAGTTGTTTTAAAAAATAATAGATGAAAAAAGTAATAATTTTAAAAATTATTCTTATATTATTATTAATTCATTTATAAATTTTATTGTCGGCCATTAATATCATAAAAAATATAAGTAAAAAGAATAATATTACATTAAAAATTAAAATAATAATTATTTTGAAACATTTTTCCTCTTATATAATAATTATAATAAGAGGAAGGGCATAGTAAAGGAGACTTAAAGTCTTCACAATAATTGATCGAAACTCAAATTTTATAGTAATAACTATTCATAGGATGTAAAGGAATTGCAGTAAAGAAAAGATGTCAAGGAATTTAACGTACACATTGTATTTAATCAATAATTAAATTCTTATTATATGGTTTTAATAATTAAATATTACTCTCTTTATTTTTAATTATAATACTCTTTCAATTAATTTATGTCTCTTAAGAAAAGTATTTATTACATTAAATTTGTTAATTATTTGTATTATCATTTCAAAATTATTCTTTTATTCTTTTTTTTATCCACTTACTTGTTTCTTATTAATATTTTAGAGAAAAAATAATTAAGTAAGGGTGTGTAGGAAAAAATAATTAATATATCAAGAAATTAAAAATGATCTTATATAAAAAGACAAATAAATTTTTAAAAAGGATCTTATAATTAATGATGGAGGGATAATTACCTTTGATAAATTTAATATTAAGTGATAATATTAAACATTTTATTACTACTTATGTTAATTTATTTTTTAAAATTAGTTAACATTGCTTTGAAATAGATTTTATGAATAAAGATAATAATGACAATAATAATAATAATGAAAAAGAATGTAATGATGACATAAATATATAGTTAAATTTAAAAGAATTATATAAAGGTATATATATATATATATGTATATATATATATATATATATATATATATATATTTAATTTAGTTATTAAACTTAATGATTTTATAAATATTTAATTATATTTAAATAATTAATAAAATTTATTTTGATTAATAATTAGGAGTAAAAACTAAGAAATACTATTATATATGGACAATCTAAAATATTAAAAACATAAATTTTTCTTGAACTAATGGTTTATCTTAAAAGATGCTCGTTTTGATCTATAACATTTTCTTGAATATGCATAAAGGTTGTTGAACTCAAAGAGACTTCTGACACACCTTCATATATATATATATATATCATAACCATGCATACTCTATAAGGATTTAATTTGATATCTTTCATGATTATGTTTTTTTTTTTATCTTGATCAAACTTTATATGATTTGTCACCATAAAAAAAAAGAGATTATTAGATCTGGATGATTTAAAATATCCATTGTTTTGATGATAAAGAAAATATAAATTATTGTTAGCCTACTCGTTTATCTTAGGTGATACAAGGTATACTTGGTATAAGCTCAATTGGTAAAAATTCATATCCTTATGTTTTTACAAAGTAACCGTCCAAAGGTCATTGAAACTTGTTTTTACTAACTACTATTTTCAACGTTCAATGCACTGTTATAAAATAAACATCCAACGATTTTGTGGATGTTGAAATTGTTACAAATTTTTAGAATATTCTTAAATATAATATGTATGAAAATGGTAGAATATCCTAGAACTATAGTGTGTATGAATATGATAGAACAATCTAGAACTATAATGTGTATGAATATGGTAGAACAATCTAGAACTATAAGGGTATGTATAAGATAGAAGAATCTAGAACTATCATGATACTAATCTATCATGAAAACTCTAGAAAGACCTAAAGTAATGTAGAAACATTCACCACCATTGAGAGGTTGGTGACTTGAGCCTATAAATATGCAATTGGTATGTTGTAATTGATCATCCAAGAAATCAATGACATAGCCTTCTTTCTAAAACAATTCTCTAAAACTATCAACTATCAACCATCAACTATCATCTAATTAACTACCAACACTGGTATCAGAGCTATGTTCGGTCATACATTGGGCGTAGTTATATTACCTACCTACCATTCCAAAATCCTCCCAACTACTTCAAAAATTTCCTTTGTACTATTAACCTACTCCAATAATATTTTTTCCAAGCTATGGATAACACTACTCAATCGTCAATTATTTCTCTCCCTATCTTCAATGGTGAAAATTATGATTTCTTGCGTGTTAAAATGGAAACATATTTTTCATCTCAAGATTTATGGGACATAGTAGAAGAAGGCTTCACCGTTCCCGCGAATACTTCAGCTCTTAATGCATCTCAAGAAAAAGAGTTGAAGAAAAATAAACAGAAAAATTCAAAGGCGTTGTTCACCTTGCAACAAGCGGTGACTGATCCAATTTTCCCAAGAATTATGGGAGCTAAGACTGCCAAAGAAGCGTGAAACACATTGCAGGAGGAGTTTCAAGGAAGTGTTAAGGTACATGCCGTTAAACTTCAATCTCTAAGAGGAGATTTTGAACTATTGAAGATGAAGGAGTCTGAGACAGTTAAAGATTACTATTCTAAAGTTAAAGAAATAGTTAATCAAATGAGAGCTTTTGGGGAAGAAATTCTTGACAAGAAAATTGTTGAGAAAATTCTAATTACTATGCCCCAAAAGTTTGACCCAATCGTGACAACGATTGAGGAAACCAAAGATCTGTCCACTCTATCAGAGACATAACTTGTGGGCTCTCTTGAAGCATATGAGCAAAGATTGTATAGGCATAAAGAAGATACACTTGAAAATGCCTTCCAGTCAAAGTTTAAATTTCAGCCCCAAAACAAAGAAAATGGAGGAAAGAAAAATTATGGAGAAACTTCCAGAAGAAGAGAAGATTCTAGGAATTTCCTTAAGAACAAAACAGATAAAAATCCTCCATGCAATATATGCAAAAGGCAAGGCCACGCAGAGAAAAATTGTTGGTTCCGTAATATGCCACAATGCAACCATTGCAAGAAGTTCGGGCATGTAGAGAAAAATTGTCACAACAAAAATAGGCATTAAGCTAATATCGCAGAGGAGCATGATCAAGAACAATGTATGTTCTATGCCACTCAAGACTCAATAAAAGAAAAGGGAGGAAGCTGGTACTTGGATAGTGGATGTAGCAATCACATGGCCAAGGATGAGACTATTTTCAAAAGCATTGACGAGTCTGTTAAAGTCAAAGTTTGACTGGGAAATGGAAGTGTGGTTGAATCAAAAGGCAAAGACACTATCATGGTGGAGACAGATAAAGGTATGCGACTCATCCATGATGTCTTACTAGTTCCCAGCCTAAAAGAAAATCTTATAAGCATTGGCCAAATGATGGAGAGAGGCTACACACTTCACTTTGAAGGAGGTGTATGCAAAATCTTAGACAACAAAAATAAAAGGTCTGAGATAGCCCAAGTAAAGATGAATAAGAGCAATAAAAGCTTCCCTCTAAATTTAAAATATGCAACAAACATTGTCATGAATGTACAAGTTGATGATTCATGGCTATGGCATCGAAGATTTGGCCACTTCAACACACATGCCTTGAAGTTGTTACATGAGAAAAACATGATGAGAGATTTTCCAAGCATAAAGGAGAACAATGAAGTGTGTGAAGGATGTTTCCTTGGTAAGCAACACCAATTTCCTTTCTCAACAAGCGGAGCATGGAGAGCGAAAGATCTATTGGAGCTGATACATACGGACGTTTGTGGACCAATGAGGACGCCATCACATGAGAACAACAGGTACTTCATACTCTTCATTGATGACTTCTCTAGAATGACATGGGTATATTTTCTAAAAGAAAAATCAGAAGTCTTTGGAGTATTCAAAAAGTTCAAGGCCCTTCCTGAAAATCAAAGTGGAAAACGGATAAAAGTATTAAGAAGTGATCGCGACAAAGAGTACACCTCTCGCGAGTTTGAAAGATTTTGTAAGGATGAAGGCATTAAGCGACAACTTACAGTCGTATATTCTCCTCAACAAAATGGAGTGTCCGAGAGAAAGAATCACATAGTTATGGAGATGGCTAGAGATGCTCAAGGAGAAGGGACTACCTAACACATTCTGGGCTGAAGCAGTCTACACTGCTGTTTACATACTCAACAGATGTCCAACTAAGTTTGTAAAAGACAAGACTCCAATTGAAGCTTGGAACGAGAAGAAGCCATCAGCAAAGCACCTAAGGGTCTTTGGATCTATATGCTACATTCATATTCCAGACGTGAAGAGGCACAAGCTTGAAGAAAAGACTATATGAGGTATCTTCCTTGGGTATAGCAATATCTCTAAGGGCTACTGTGTCTACAACTTGCAAGCTAAGAAACTCGTCATCAGTCGAGATGTTGAAGTTGATGAGTACGCTTCTTGGAATTGGGATGAAGAAAAAGTGGAGAAGAACGTTCTTATACCCGCTCAACTACCTCAAGAAGAAGCTGAGGAAGAAGACCCAGGTGAACCACACAACAAAAAGATCAAGAACTATCATCACCAGAGTCTACTCCAAGACGAGTAAGATCTTTGGTGAACATATATGAAACTTGTAACTTGGCCATACTTGAACCTGGAAGCTTTGAAGAAGCGTCAAAGCAGGAAGTATGGGTCAAGGCAATGGAAGAAGAGATATAGATGATCGAGAAAAACAACACATGGGAGTTAGTAAATCGTCCCCATGGAAAAGATATCATTGGGGTTAAGTGGGTCTATAAGACAAAGCTCAACCCTGATGGCACCATACAGAAACACAAGGCGAGGCTAGTAGCTAAGGGTTACTCACAGCAACCCAGAATTGACTACAATGAGACATTTGCACCAGTAGCTCATCTTGATACCATAAGAGCTCTAATAGCTCTTGCGTCACAAAAAGGATGGAGTATCCATCAACTAGATGTCAAATATGCCTTCCTTAACGGCGTACTTGAAGAAGATATCTATGTGGAGCAGCCATAAGGATTCGTGTCTGAAGGCAAAGAAAGCAAAGTGTTAAGACTAAGAAAAGCACTTTACGGTTTGAAGCAAGCACCTCGAGCATGGTATAGCAGAATCGATCAGTATTTCATGGATCGAGGATTCAAGAGGAGCAAGAGTGAGCCTAAACTTTACATCAAGTCTCAAGGTCAGTACACTCTCTTACTCTCTCTATATGTAGATGATCTTATCTACACGGGAAACAATACTAAGATGATGATGGAGTTTAAAGAAGACATGATGAAAACCTTTGAGATGACCGACCTTGGTTTGATGAGTTACTTCCTTGTCATAGAGGTAAGTTAGAGAAATGAAGGGATATTCATCTCGCAAAAGAAATACACAGAAGGCTTACTTAAGAAATTCAAGATGTATGGTTGCAAATCTGTTGCTACTCCACTCATAACAAATGAGAAACTACAGAAGAATGATGGAGCACCAGAAGTTGATGCATCCAAATACCGAAGTCTAATTGGAAGCCTCCTATATTTGACAGCTACACGGCCTGACATAATGTATGCTACAAGTCTTCTATCAAGATTCATGCAAAGCCCAAGTCAAATACACTTTGGAGTAGGAAAAAGAATTTTGAGGTATCTACAAGGAATAAAAGAGTTCGGTATATGGTATACTACTGAAACCAACTCAGAATTACTTGGCTACACCGACAGTGATTGGGCAGGTTTGGCAGATGACATGAAGAGTACCTCTGGCTATGCTTTCTCACTAGGATCAGGAATGTTCTCTTGGGCGTCAAAGAAGCAAGCCACAATAGCACAATCAACAGCAGAAGCAGAGTACGTGGCAGCTGCTGAAGCAACGAGTCAAGCTATATGGCTTCGTAGGATACTTGAAGACATGGGAGAAAAACAAGATGAGCCTACTAAAATCAACTGCGACAACAAATCAGCAATTGCAATGGCAAAGAATCCAGTTCATCACAACAGAACAAAACACATAGCAATCAAGTATCACTTTATCAGAGAAGCTGAAGCAACTAAAGAGATCAAACTCGACTACTGCAGAATAGAAGATCAAATTGCAGACATATTCACGAAGGTGTTGCCGAGACCAAGATTTGAAGAATTACGAGCTATGCTCGGAGTCATAGAAATTTGCATCAAGGAGGAGTGTTGAAATTGCTACAAATTTCTAGAATATTCTTAAATATAATATGTATGAAAATGGTAGAATATCCTAGAACTATAGTGTGTATGAATATGGTAGAACAATCTAGAACTATAATGTGTATGAATATGGTAGAACAATCTAGAACTATAAGTGTATGTATAAGATAGAAGAATCTAGAACTATCATGATACTAATCTATCATGAAAACTCTAGAAAGACCTAAAGTAATGTAGAAACATTCACTGCCATTGAGAGGTTGGTGACTTGAGCCTATAAATAGGCAATTGGTATGTTGTAATTGATCATCCAAGAAATCAATGACATAGCCTTCTTTCTAAAACAATTCTCTAAAACTATCAACTATTAACTATCATCTAATCAACTACCAACAGTGGAAACCAATACCAATGTATTGTGTGCTCTTACGCATCCAAAATGATATAACTAACTTATATATGATTTATATCAAAAGTATCGAACACTCAAAATTAGAACTTAAAAAGTTTATCCTTTCCTTAACAAAATATCTATTTGTATTCGAGCCTAAGTTTCTCCTTAAGTAGGTCGCATATTCAACCCTTACGTGTTTCAATGATTTGTAATTGCCAATTGGTTACTGACTTGACCTTAATGTGTATTGGTTATTTATTTATTTTTTTTAGCAACAAATGAATTTCATTAATAAGGACCAAACTTGGCATAAGGAACAACATGTCAATCACATCCAATTACCAAATTCTATATAAAGCTATTGAAGAGTAGAAATACAACCATCTAACAACCTCCAATTTCTCATCAAAATGAAGCATTCTTCTCTCATTTCACTTGCATTTTTGTCTACATATGTTCACCTGTTTTCTTTCTTTACATTGAATTTACTATGGGTCAATCCAAACATATTGCCTTTGCATCAGGAAATGATATTGATCATTTAGCTATACTTAAATTCTGGGAATCCATATCGAGTGACCCACTTGGAATCCTGCTCTCCTGGAATAGTTCTCCTCAGTTTTTTAACTAACATGGGATCAAAGAGTTACATAGTTAAATTTGGGAGGATACAAGTTGAAGGGTTCCATATCTCCCCACATAGGCAATCTCTCCTACATGAGAATCTTCAACCTCAACAACAACTACTTCTATGGGATCATCCCACAAGAATTGGGAAAGTTGTCACAACTGCAAAGCTTCTCTGTTAGAAATAACTCATTGGTAGGGGAAATTCCTGCAAACTTGACAGGTTGCACTCATCTCAAACTCCTACAATTATATAGGAACAATCTATGTGGAAAAATACTGATTGAAATTGCCTCACTACGGAAGCTTTAACTTTTGGATGTTGGGAACAATAAGTTAACTAGAGGAATTCCTCCATTCATAGGGAATCTTTCTACCCTACTTTATGTCTCAATGGAGAGTATTAACTTAGAGGGAGATGTTCCACATGAAATGTCACTACTAAAAAAATACCTTTTTACGACACAATATTTACGACGGTCGTAAAAAAACCTTCTTAGTATGTATAATGATGGCAATTTCGTAAATATTGTGAACATTTCAAGGTCGGTTTCGCAAAAATCGTCTTTGAATGCGGGCCATTTTAATTTTTAACCCCTCGCGTAGGTTCCTCTTCTTTCCTCGTGCTCGTTCCTCTCTCCACAAATCTCGTGTCTGTTCCTCTCCCCACTCGCTCGTTGTCTTCTCATCCTCCTCCCCTCTCCTCTTCCCATTACCCTTGCTCCACCTTCTCCTTGGTGCCACCACCGCCACCAACTCCACATTCGTCCTGCTGCCCCATTCCCCTATCCTCTAGTGGAACCACAAAAAACCCTAACCCCTAAAAAAACCCAAACCCTATCACGATGAAATCTCCACCCCGTTGCTCCCCTTCTTTACTTAGTTCAGACTCATGCGCGTTATGATTACGCGCACTCGGCTTGTTACACCGTATTTTCTCTGCCGCATGGCTTTTTCGGCTCAAAGCTGTCGTCTCCGCCGCCTCCTTCTAGCTCTAACTGGGATTTCCTTCCAGCTCCACCCGGGATTGCTAGCACAACGCTCACAAGGCACCGAATCACCCTGCAAAATCCCATCACTCATTAGCAATCACAAGCATCAACTTTGAACCACAATGTCATGTTAGAAAGTAGCATACACACTTCTGTAAGCAAAAGTGAATGCAATTATGTGTGTAAATCCTATTGCACATTTATGAAGTATGGAATTTGACTTGTTTTTTTCAAGGTTAGCTGACACATTTTGGATCTTATAAAAGTTGAAAGTCTAGTGATGGGAGTGGAGTTTAAAGCCATTTCCAAGTCTTCTGAAATTTTTCTTTTAATAATATAGGGGTTGGGGAGTGACTCATTGAAACATTTTTTTTCCTTGTATCCTGCTAAGCACATCATTTTTTCTTTCTATTTTTTAATTTTTCCTTTGTCTGTGTTAAACATGAACCGTAAGCCTCATCTATCTGTACGTATTATTATTCTCATCAAATAAAAGCATTTAAAGATTAGATTCTTTTATCAAAAGACTATCATGTGATTTATGATGGGACTTACAATCTTTTAACAGATTGGAAGTTAAGTCGTGAGATATTTGTAATGTCTGTCCACCCGTGCAAACATGCTCGCACACCCTATTTTCGATTTTATTCTAGATGATAGGAATCTCAATTTTTCTTCATATCTTCATATTAAAAAATATCCTTTGTTTTAGTTACCTAAACTTTTGGAGATTAAGAACATTTGGAGGTTGTTTGAGGAGATGGATATTGGATATGTTTGAAATAAGCATTTTCTGCATTGCCCATTTGAGAAATTAGAAATGATTAAGGGACAAAGAGAAATTCTTGAATTGTATATTATTTCTGAATATAAGGAATGGGGGGCGAGTCCTAAAGCTTGTCGTTTGTTGTCAATTTGCATAAAAAGTTACCATCTAAGTTTTCCTTATACCAAGAAGTGTGGTCTACTTATTGTAGTTAATTTAATTTTCCAGTTAGTATGCAATTCTTCATAGTTAATGCAAGGAAATATACAATTTGGTAATCTGAGTTCATATGAAAGATGTGCAAATTATTATATTATGAATTAGACTATCTGAATAAAATTATTATATTTGTTAAAAAAGCCACACTGGGAAGACCTGTTCTGTCTGCTAATCCTTTAGAAGCAAAACCTAATTTTGTAAATGCTATGAGATCTCTGGTAAAAACAATTAGAAGTGTTCATGATATTGTTTCACTGAAGTTCTTAGTTTCTTACACTTGTTTTTCCAAACTTTGTGCAAGTATATGAAATAAATAAAAAATTAAAATTTCTAGCATAAGGATAATTAAAATTAAAATTTGATTAAAATTATTGGAACCTCATTATGTTTGATTCATGGGAACACACATGAATACTTGTTTTGTTTGCCTATCTTTTTATTTAGTTTGGATTTTAACAGATTTCTTGAGTTCGATACTATCATTGTTCTACCATTCTTTTAGGCTATTGGACTTGCAAAACATAATTTAGGCTTAGTTTCAGAAGCAACTGGTACATATCTGTCTAGAAGCTTGAGAACTAGCTCAGGATCAAGGTCTCTCTCTCTCTCTCTCTTTCTCTCTCTCAAGCACACACTCAAGCATGAGAAAAATCACATGCATAGATGAAACTAATATATTGGATATACACACGCATATGCATATTTGTGTTATAGCTCATGCATCCTTGATGATTGTTGTAACTTGTAATTGTATTATTAAAGTCATGTTACAAAATTGCCCACTTGTTCTCTTTTCTTAAAGGAAAATTGAGTGTAAGCATAGGTACCTGCAGTGCTTTTAATACTCGCCAGATAAGTATTTTCATAATTAAGCTTCAACAGTTTAATAACTTGGAAAAGTGACTATTATGGTAATGATGTCATGGCCATTAAGGAAAATTGGTTAAATTTTGTTTATACAAGGGCATGAGAATTGTCTTTGTTGTCAAAGAAAATAAACTAACATTTTTTCCCATTCCATATTTCCAGTAAAGCCCATACACCAAGGAACATTTCATATCCTGTGTCTCCTACTGGGAACCCACTTTTGCCTCCTAGGTTACTAGATGTGAGTGAAAGGCTGTCTCCATCTAGTCCTCACACTGCATCTGGCTCATCTACACCGGTAACTGGTGGCATTGGTGCAGTCCTTTTTCATCAAACAAAGTAACCAATGTTCTCACATGAAGGTATCAGTGTAATACACAGGCCTTAAAGTTATCCAAGAGCCAATGCATGACCCACTTTGGGGGATTCTGAAAAGCACTCTTGCTTGCCTGGATATAGTTTCGTCCAATAATAATAATTTGGACTTGGAGCTATTTGTCTTGCAATATGTTATTCGTTGCATGCTTTTAGTGATTTATTTAGCAACTAATAAGTGATAATATAGAGGAAAGCTAATTCCCTCTCTTATTTTTCATCCAATATTTTAGTCTGATGAAGGTGCAAGAGTTTCAGGTGTTTCAAGAATCATTGGAGTTGATTTACTTTTTGCCTAATTTGAAGAAGGTATAATGCATTCTTCTTCGATCAGATGTTTAAAGATTCAATGCAGCCTAATTAAATTTCATTTGGTTTGTTGATGGTGGCTTATGATTTTATTTTTGTTGGCAACTAAGAAGTTTGGGGTTAATGAGTTTGTGAACCCAAAGGATCATGATAAACCTGTGCAACAAGTTAGTTCATCAATAATTTGCTGGAGTTCAATATCTTTCCACAAGTAGTTATACTATTATAGTTTCACCATATTCTTTTGATGCTGTTATAACTAATTCATTCTACAACTAGCATATTGACTATAACTAGTTCATTCTACAACTAGACTATTGCTCAATCACTTATTTGTTATCTCCAGAATTGAACCAAAGAGACTGCACCAGAAAGCTTGTGTTGGACTTCAACGTTGCAACATTGGAGTTTGATGTTGGTAAGATATATTTAATTTTGAATTTCATGTGATTCCAGCTGAGACTTGTAGTAAACAATGAAAAACCTCTTGTCTTATTTTTGTTAGACAAGTGGCCTCAGATATCTTAAGAAGGTGGGGTTGAATTAAGATATTACAAACTATTTTCCCAATTAAAATTCTACTTTGATTTTAATGCAAGTTCCAAGTTCCCTTAAAGATGAATTTCTAAATGATGATTCAAATTAAACAATCTGAATGTAAATTTAAAGCAACAATAGATAAAAGAGTTTAAGGGAAGAGAAAGTGCAAACTCAGTTTTATACTGGTTCGGCCACACCCTTGTGCCTACATCCAGTCCCCAAGAAACCGGCTTGAGAGTTCCACTAACTTGCAAAAACCCTTTACAAGTTCTGAACCACACAAGGACAACCCTTCCTTTGTGTTCAGATTGCTTTACAAGAAGAGACCCTCGGTCTCTTAATCCCTTTTCAGAAGTAATAAGAGAAGAAGAAATCTCTCTTGAAAGAGATAGATTGAACAATGAAGCACTCAAATAATTCCTTATTGAATTGCAAGTGTTTTGGCCAAGGAATGTTTTAGAGGATAAGACAATTTTGCTTTTGAGAGGATAAGACTTTTTGTTCAGAAAAACTCTAAGCAAATTCGTGTTCCAAGTCACATATATATAGACCTTTGATGGCCATTCAAATAGCATGTGAACAGATGTGACTCTTGGAAAATATTTTCTGAAAATCTCCTCTGGTAATCAATTACAAGACTTGTGTAATTGACTACAGGCTTTAAAATTTGAATTAAAAACGTTCAATAACTACTGGTAATCGATTACCATCCAAGTGTAATCGATTACACATTGTAAAATTTGAATTCAAATTTCTAATAGCTGTTATAAATAGTTTCAACTGCTGGTAATCGATTACAATACTCATGTAATCGATTACATGCTTTCAAAAGTATTCAAAATCATTTTAAAAGCATTTCAGGAAGTATTTTGGCCACTGGTAATCGGTTATATCCTCTGGTAATCGATTACCAGAGAGTTAATCTTTTGTAAAAACATTTTAGCTTAAATTCTTTGGCCAAACCTCTTGCTATTTCAACTTGGAATTCCCTTCCTAGGTCTCTAGAGATTATCTTGATCATATATCTTGAATTTTTTGGATTCTTGTCTTGAATTAAACTTGAGAAGTGCATGATCCTTTGGCATCATCAAAACATCAAAATGTCTTTGCTTCTACAATCTCCCTCTTTTTGATGATGACAATTTAATTCCTGAAATCAAGATACAAGATAGAATATATACAAGATAGAACGTTCACTCATCCCATACTCCCCCTATGTTTTGGAATTAATGATCTCTTGATTTCTAAGCTTCTAATCCCCGTTTCTCTCCCCCTTTGGCAACATTAAAAAGCCAAAGTACGTGGAAATGAACATAAGGCAGAAAATAACACAGCCATAATCATTCACAAGTCGAAATCAAACATAATTCAATCATAATTTACTAAGTGCCAAATACTTAAATATAATCAAAGTTTAGAGAATAATGTCATAAAACATAGCCAAATACACGGCTTAAAATAAAATATAATAATAATCTAAATCTATGAAGATGGTGGTGGAAGGTCGAAGCACTGATGAAGATAACTCATATCCTCCTCAGGTTGAGTGATGTGGGTATCCATTCCTTCAAAGCGAGCATCAATGGCATCGATACGATCATCTAAGGAATCAATGCGCTCACCAACATAGGTGCGGAGGCCTCACAACTCCGAAAGAACTTCATGCATGAGGGTTGAGGAGTCATCTCGTTAAGGTGGAGGAGAGGGAGTATGTTCGTCTTGCGAAGGTTGCGCGTCCTTCTTCAACCATTGCCCATCCATGTCCTTATGGTAGCCTAAGGAGGTTACCGCACCGGCACCAATAGCAAAAGAGCATTTGACTTTCACAAAGGGCTCATTATCCAAGGGAATTTGAAAATGATGAAGAAACAAAGTAACAAGCTGTGGATAAGGCAGAGGTGCATTTGGCCGCAATGCCTTATGCATGTGGTATCTGATCAAATGGGCCCATTCAATCGGACGACCGGTGAGAAAAGCCCACATCAATATTAAATCCTCTTCAGAGGCTTGAGCTAAGTTTGATGATCTGGGTAATAGAATGTGAACAATGATGAAATGCATGATGCGACAATCGAATGTCAATGAACCAGCAAGCAATCTACCGGTCATATGTGCCTGATCATTGTTGACCATACGACGGGCATCAAGACTGGAGTAATCAAACTTCCAGTCGTCAACAATGGTGCCCTCAAAAGGTGCACCTTGACTGGGCAGATGTGTCAATGAAAAGAAAACAAATTCATTAATAACCATTGATATGCCATGCACCTCAGAAATTAATGTGCTACCCTAAATTTGCAAATTTGAATAAAAGACTTGGACTAATTCAGGATAATGTCGTAATTTTAATGACATAAATGGAATCAGACCAGTGTTTTGAAACACTTGATAGCAATCAAATGCTTCCCCATCAAAGAATTCTAGGTCAAGATATTTAGGATCAAGAATTTGACGAGATTGAAAGAGAGAGGAGTACCGAATATGTTGTTCATCAGATGAAAACAGTGTAGAGGATGACAAGGAGGGTGGAATTGGTGTCGGGGATGCTCCGGTGGCTCCGGGACGAGGTGTTGTAGTTGTCGCAGCGGAGGTAGATGAACCTTTGCGCTTCCTGGATGATTCGGTCATTTGATGAAGTTTTCGAAGATTTTGATCGGTTGGAATGAAAGAGAATCGAAAATGATGAAAAATGGGCTTTGTGGGAGGTGATTTGGTTGAGAAACGAGTGAGATATGATGGTTGGAAGTTTAGGGAGAAAGGGGGCGCCATAGCTTGAAGTTTTCGTGACTGTAGCTTTTGAAACGTATCTATTTATAGAAGATGACGTTCTGTAATTGATTACAAGGTTTGGTAATTGATTACAGGAGCACTTAGCCTTCTAGTAATCGATTACAGGATGTTGTAATCGATTACAGGCTACCTGTTCTTGTGTAATCGATTACACGTAATGGTAATCGATTACCAGAACACTAACTAGGCTTTTTCCTCTAAAAATTATCTATGTCTATGCTAAAAAGAACATCTAACTATATCAGTCATCAATACTGATACTCATTCAATTCAATCAAACAAGCATCAATCACACAATAACACACCAATCAAACACAATCAAAATCTTAGAATCAAATACAATTAATCAATCATCAAACATAAATATTTCAACCAACCAATCAATCCTTATTTATCCAAATCATTAATATCTAAGAGGCCTAATTCTCTTCTAATGGAAAAGAATGTTTCTTTGGGAAGAGGTTTTGTGAAGATATCAGCAAGCTGATTCTTGGTATCAACAAATTCTAGCACATAGTCTCCCTTCAGAACATGATCTCTTAGAAAATGGTGCCTAATTTCTATATGTTTGATTCTAGAATGTTGAACTGGATTTTTGGAAAGATTGATTGCACTTGTATTATCACACCTAATACGTATATGGTCAGGAAGGATTCCATAGTCAGAGAGTTGTTGCTTCATCCATAAAATCTGTGCACAACAACTGCCGACAGAAATATATTCCGCTTCTACAGTGGATAAAGCAACAATATTTTGTTTCTTACTATGCCAAGAGACTAGAACAGATCCAATGAATTGACAAGTTCCACTTGTGCTCTTTCTATCTGTTTTAGAACTGGCAAAGTCTGAATCAGAGTATCCTATTAAGGTGCATGTGGAATTCCTAGGATATCATAAACCTATATTCATAGTGCCTAACAAATATCTTATGATTCTTTTAACGGCACTAAGATGTGACTGTTTGGGATTTGATTGAAATCAAGCACACATACACACACTAAACATTATATCAGGTCTGCTAGCAGATAACTAAAGAAGTGATCTGATCATACCTCGATATTGCTTAACATCTATTGACTGACCGGTTTCATCTTTATCAAAATAGCAAGTAGTGCTCATTGGTATAGCCATGTGCTTAGCATTTTCCATCCTGAATCTGTGAATTAATTCTTTGCAGTACTTGGATTGATTGACAAAAATTCCAGTCTTGGTTTGTTTAATTTGTAATCCAAGAAAGAAATTAAGTTCTCCCATCATTGACATTTCAAACTCACTTTGCATGTCATGAGAGAATTCCTTGCACAATAATTCATTAGTAGATCCAAAAATAATATCATCAACATAAATTTGAACCAATAAAATATCATGTAATTTTCTCTTTATGAAAAGAGTAGTATCTACTTTGCCTCTAGAGAAATCCTTTTCTAAAAGGAACTTACTCAGACGCTCATACCAAGCCCTAGGGGCTTGCTTTAAGCCATATAACGCCTTTTTTAATCTAAAAACATGATTGGGATTGTTTGAGTTTTAAAATCCAGGGGGTTGATCTACATATACTTCCTCTTGACTAAAGCCATTTAAGAATGCACTTTTTACATCCATTTGATAAAGCTTAAAGTCCATTATGGATAATAACATTCTGATGGCTTCTAATCTAGCAACTAGAGCATATGTTTCCTCATAATCTATCCCCTCTTCTTGATTATATCCTTTGGCGACTAGTCTAGCCTTATTTCTAATAACTATACCATTTTCATCTAATTTATTTCTAAACACCCATTTTGTTCCAATGATTGGGTAGTTTTCAGGTTTCTCAACTAACTTCCAAACATTATTTCTTTCAAATTGGTTTAGTTCTTCCTGCATAGCTATTATCCAATTTTCATCTATTATGGCTTCATTTAAATTTTTAGGTTCAATCATAGACACAAAAGCCATGTTATTGCATAAATCTTTGAGAGAGTGTCTAGTTGTTACCCCTTTTGAGATATCACCAATGATGTTGTCAAGGGGATGATCTCTTGAAGCTTTCCACTTTCTTGGAAGATCATTATTTTCTTTGACTTCTACTGGAGGATCTTCATTGCTTCCTTCTCCTTTTCCTTTAGAATCTTGTCCATGAATATGCATTTGTTCTAAAGATTATGCAATATCATCTAAAATATCCTTTCTTGGAGAAATAGCATTAGACTCATCAAAGGAAACATGAATTGATTCTTCAATTGTCATAGTTCTCTTATTATATATTCTATAAGCTTTACTGTGCAAGGAATAACCAAGGAAAATTCCTTCATATGACTTAGCATCAAACTTTCCTAAGTTTTCTTTTCGATTGTTTAATACAAAACACTTGCAACCAAAAACATGAAGATGCGAGATGTTTGGTTTCCTACCATTGAACAGTTCATATGGAGTTTTCTTTAAAATGGGTCTTATTAAAGCCCTATTCATGATATAGCATGCAGTATTAACGACTTCAGCCCAAAAATATTTTGGAAGTGGAGTATCATTTAATAAGGTTCTAGCAATTTCTTCCAAAGACCTATTTTTCCTTTCAACAACTCCATTTTGTTGAGGGGATCTAGGTACATAAAAGTTATGTTCAATGCCATGCTTATCACAAAATAAATCAAATTCTTTATTTTCAAACTCATCCCCATAATCACTCCTAATAGATATAATTTTGAGATTTTTCTTATTTTGAATAACTTTTGAAAGTTTCCTAAATGCTTGAAATGCATCATTCTTATGAGTGATAAATAATGTCCAAGTACATCTAGAATAATCATCAACAATGACAAGTGCATAATAGCTTCCACCAAGACTCATAATTCTAGAAGGACCAAATAAATCCATATGTAACAGTTGAGTAGTTGAAACAATGTTTTTGGATTTGAATGAAACTCTAGTTTGTTTTCCCTTTTGGCATGCATCACACATTCTATCTTTTTCAAATTTTAGTTTAGGTAAACCAACAACTAAATCTTTTGAAATTAATTTATTTAAGTGTTCCATGTTTATGTGAGCAATCCGTTTATGCCATAGCCATGGATCATCATCTTTGCTAAGAAAACATTGATTATTATCTAGTTTTTGACTTAAGTCTATCATATAAACATTGTTGACTCTAAACCCTATATGCTTTATATTAGTATCATGTTTATGTTCAATGAGACATTTTTGAGAATCAAATGATACTAGATAGCCTCTATCACATAATTGACTAACACTAAGCAAGTTATGCTTAAGGCCTTCAACAAGTAGAACATTTTCAATGGAGTTTGAAGAATTTGTACCTATTTTTCCAACTCCAAGAATTCTACCTTTGTTGTTGTCACCATAAGTTACATGCCCGCTTTTCTTGGGAGAGATATGTGTGAATGCATCTCCCGTCATATGTTTTGAGCACCCGCTATCTATGTACCACTTTTTCCTCAATGGTTCCTACAAGATTAACATTGTGACTTAGGTACCCAATTTTTATTGGGTCCTTGAGTGTTAGTGTGAACAATGGATCCTTTTGGGACCCAAATCATCTTGATGTTGTTACAATTTTTCTTAAAATAGCATGTAGATGTTCCATGTCCTTTTCTTCCACAATAAAAACATGTAATGAAAGGAGAATTATATTTTTGTGAGGAAGAAAAGAAACTTTTGTAAAACTTTTGTTGTTTTTTTGGTTTGTATCCAATTCCTGCTTTATCAAAAATACATCTTTGATTTCCTAATATGACATCTAGGTTATTTTTGCCAATAGAAAATTTTACAAGTGAGTTTTTCAAATTTTTAATTTCTTCTACATACTTGCTACAACATTTACATGAATTTACTTTTTCATTAGTCATAGTAGAAGCATGAACTTTATCGCTAGATTTAGAGATTGAAACTTCAGTTTTAAGAATATCTATTTCTTTATTTAATTTTGAAATTTCTTTCTCTAAATCTGAAATTGTTTTCTTAGATGAAGAAACAAGTTTTGCTAGTTTAACAGATTCGCTATGTAATTAAGCAAATGCATCTTGTAACTTATCAAAAGAAATGGATTTGTTAGAAGATGTTTCCTCTTCATCGCTTTCATTGTTTTTTCCCATTAGACATAGATTAATCACTTCTTTTTCAGAATCATCAGATGATTCTAAGTCGTTATCATCCCATGTGATGTAGGCCTTCTTTGCCTTCTTTTCTCCAATAATCTTCTTTTCAAACTTCTCTATTCTTTTCTTAAAGTTTGGACAATCAGCCCTCAGATGTCCGGGTTGATTGCACTCAAAGCATTTTGAAATTTGAAATGACTCTTCAGTCCTTCTTTTAGGTTTGAAGTTTTGTCTTCTTTGATTTCCTCTCATTCTAAGAAATTTGTTGAATCTTTTGACAAAGAGGCTAAGATCTTCATCTTCATCCAAGTCAATTGAATCTTCTATGTCACTTTCCTCTTGGATTGAAGATGAGACTTTAAGAGCAATTCCCTTCTTCTTCTTATCATTTTCTTCATGTTGATTTAGTCTTTGCAACTCCATCTCATGTTCCTGTAATTTTCCAAATAGTGTAGTAAGAGACATAATAGACAAATCTCTGGATTTTGTGATGGCTGTTACCTTTGGTTGCCACTCTCTACTTAGACATCTTAACACTTTATTTATGAGATCCTCGTTTGGAAATATTCTTCCTAATGATTCAAGATGATTAACTATATGTGTGAATCGTTTCTACATATCTTGTATACTTTCATTTGTCTTCATCCTAAATAATTCATACTCATGAGTTAAAGTATTTATCCTAGATCGTTTAACATCTGTTGTGCCTTCATGTGTAACTTGTAGAGTGTCCCACATATTCTTAGCACTCTTATAATTTGAAACCCTAAAATATTCATCCATTCCCAGGGCAGATGTAATTATGTTTTTGGATTTTAAGTTATATTGTACTCGTCTTCTATCTTCTTCAGACCATTTATCTCTAGATTTTTCTATTGTTGTGCTTCCACTTGTTGTGCTTCCATCTGTTGTGCTTCTATCTACTATGGTGGGTACATAAGGTCCTATTTCTATGGCTTCCCGAATGTTTAAGTCTATTGCCTCAATGAAGATTTGCATTCGGGTTTTCCAGTAGTGGTAACCCTCTCCATTAAAGATAGGAGGCCTATTGATTGAATTTCCTTCTGGGAATAAGAAGTTTGCTGAGGCCATTATTCTTGAAGCTTCTAAACTTTATACAAGAATAAAGCTCTGATACCACTTGTTAGACAAGTGGCCTCAGATATCTTAAGAAGGAGTGGTTGAATTAAGATATTACAAACTATTTTCCCAATTAAAATTCTACTTTGATTTTAATGCAAGTTCCAAGTTCCCTTAATGACGAATTTCTAAATGATGATTCAAATTAAACAATTTGAGTGTAAATTTAAAACAACAATAGATAAAAGAGTTTAAGGGAAGAGAAAGTGCAAACTTAGTTTTATACTGATTCGGCCATACCCTTGTGCTTACGTCCAGTCCCCAAGCAGCTCGCTTGAGAGTTCCACTAACTTGCAAAAATCCTTTACAAGTTCTGAACCACATAAGGACAACCTTCCTTTGTGTTCAGATTGCTTTACAACTAGAGACCCTCGGTCTCTTAATCCCTTTTCAGAAGTAATAAGAGAAGAAGAAATCTCTCTTGAAAGAGATACATTGAACAATGAAGAACTCAAATAATTCTTTATTGAATTGCAAGTGTTTTGGCCAAGGAATGTTTTAGAGGATAAGACAATTTTGCTTTTGAGAGGATAAGACTTTTTGTTCAGAAAAACTCTAAGCAAATTCGTGTTCCAAGTCACATATATATAGACCTTTGATGGCCATTCAAATAGCATGTGAACAGATGTGACTCTTGGAAAATATTTTCTCAAAATCTCCTCTGGTAATCAATTACAAGACTTGTGTAATTGATTACAGGCTTTAAAATTTGAATTAAAAACGTTCAATAACTATTGGTAATCGATTACCATCCAAGTGTAATCGATTACACATTGTAAAATTTGAATTCAAATTTCTAATAGCTGTTATAAATAGTTTCAACTGCTGGTAATCGATTACAAGACTCATGTAATCGATTACATGCTTTCAAAAGTATTCAAAATCATTTTAAAAGCATTTCAAGAAGTATTTTGGCCACTGGTAATCGATTACCAGAGAGTAAATCTTTGGTAAAAACATTTTAGCTTAAATTCTTTGGCCAAACCTCTTGCTGTTTCAACTTGGATTTCCCTTCCTAAGTCTCTAGAGATTATCTTGATCATATATCTTGAATTTCTTGTATTCTTGTCTTGAATTAAACTTGAGAAGCGCATGATCCTTTGGCATCATCAAAACATCAAAATGTCTTTGCTTCGACAATTTTGAACTCCTAAATCTCTAAATAAAAGAACATCAGTTATTGAGATTGAAAATGGCTTTTACCCTATTTATTACATTTGGGGTTAGCAAAATGTTGATGAAATATAAAAATGTATTCCCAAATTCTGTAATACCTTGGAATGCTATCCAACATATGGGTGTAAGTGGGACCTTAGCATTCTTGTACGAAAAGTCAGCATTTTGTGTGCAACTACATTGCACCTAACATTTTCTGCACTAGGCCAAGCTTAGTAAATTACTGTTCTAAAGAGATCAGGGAATATGGAATTCAACAGAAATCTTGGTGTAAAGAGAAAAAAAAGAAAGAAAAGGAGTTAGGTGTTGCAGTAAGCAAAAAGTAAGCCCACGTATGTATCGTCCTAGTACATTAAAAAAATGACTCTTATTTATTAAATTAGATTAGACTGTCTTAATAAGAACATAATTTCATAATTACTTTTCCTTTGAAGAATTATATATGTCATTTTTCACTTCTCTTATTTTACCATTTGAACTTAAATTTTTTTTATCTTAATTATGTGTATTTTTTTTAATTTAAATATTTTATTTACAATTTTTAAATACTTAGTAGTTAAATTAATTTTCCTTGGCAACAATCCTATTGATATTAGTTCCTGTCACTCATGTAATTTATTAATATTCATCATCTTTCTTCTTTTTCATTGTATAGTAGTTATTAAATGGAGATTGACATTCCCAATTTCTTCAAACGGTTTGTAATTTGTGTTTTTGAAAAGGTATGTATTTCCATTGGTTACACTGCTTATCTTTATTTTCCATTGGTTAACCCCATTCCTTTCCAGGACACACCCTGCCTCCTACTCCAAACAACATGTTGTGATCCGTTCCTCGGGCATTTTCTTTTGTTGGATTGCAAAATGCTCATCCTGTAGAATATTTTAATTAGATAAAACAAACATTTAAAACATAAACCATGGTTTTAATAGTAATTAAAGAGGATGGTATCATATAGAAAGCTATTACTTACCTTTATTTCCTGAAGAACACTTGTGTTATCACATAGGTATTTGATAGCCATCATTGTAGTAGTTGATACCATAGCCAGATTACTTACCCTATTTTATATACTTCTAACATGCTTTTGTTCGCAAGAATTCAAGCTGGGTCAAGTCCATAGCCAGATTCAGGTTTGGAACTTATCCAAATTCAATTAGTTATAGTTTATGTCTTTCTTTATATTAATCCATAAAAAGTGTTTTAAGAATTTAAAATAAAATCTATCACTATCACTAGAATAAAAAATAAAAAAATTGTTATATCATAACATGAAATTCATAAAAAATCATTTAAGAACTCAAAATAAAATTTACCATAAAACAAAAAAAAGTTATTACATTATATATATATATATATATATATATATATATATATTTTTTTTTTTTTTTAATTATCTACTTTTGCTTCTTTGGTCTTTTTGGTGAGTGAAAAAAAACCAGAGAGTGATAGGCCTTTTGTAGCTGCAAAATAAGGGGGGGCATGCTGACGTGGCAACCAAGCCACATACTAGTACCAACTACTCTCCTTTTCAGCAATAAAATTTGGCTTTTACCACACGTGCCTACCAACTAATAGAAGTACAGTATTCCTCCTATCATGATTATAATTTATAAAGGATAAAATAAGGAATCTTTTTTTTTTTTAAGAATTCAAATATTTATAATAATTTATTTAATTAATTAAGCTAGATTTATTTAATAAAATAAGATATTTTTGTTGTTTAAGAGATCTATTTATAATAATAATTTTATTTAATTAATTCAAATATTTATAACATTGTTTTTGTTTTTATTTTTGGTTTTGATGTGTGATTGATTCATGTGAAAACATATCTGTTTTATGTTTTTGTTGATTTGTTCTAATGTATTGATTTTTATTTAGTTCAAACCTGAGGAGATAACTGCCATCATGGATGACTTTAATGAGTCTGGATCTCTTGCTCTAGCTGGATTGTATCCCGGTGGCACCAAATATATGGTCATCCAGGGTGAACCTGGTGCTGTCATTCGAGGGAAGTTCAATTTTTTAAAAAAATACATTCTAAGATGGTTTTCTAATAAAATTGTCTTATAATCCTCTCTCTCTCTCTCTCTCTCTCTCTCTCTATATATATATATATATATATATATATATATATATATATATATATTTAAAAGAAATACATTCTAAGACAGTTTTTCAGAAAAACGTCTTAGAATGTAGACATTTTAAGATAGTTCTTTGAAGAACCATCTTAGAATTCTAAATTTATTTTATTTTTTTAAAAAATAAATTATATTCTAAGATGATTTCTTAGAAAAACTGCATATTCTAAGACGGTTCTCAGAAAAATAACCGTCTTAGAATGTGTAGCTTTTCTAAGACGGTTTTTCAAGAACCGTCGTAGAAAGTTTTGACTTTCTATGATGTTGGCTACAAAAACGGTTCAAAAATGTGTTTAAAAGTGCCTTAGAACCGATGTAGAATCATCTTTTTGTAGTAGTGTGTGTCAGCGAAACAACTTGATAAGGATACGTGTGCCGGTCAACAATCTGATTGGAACATTTCCTTCTTGTATTTATAATATCTCATCTCTTACTGAAATCTCAGCTATAGAAAATCAATTTCATGGCTATCTTCCACCTAACATGTTCTAGACCCTCCATAATCTCCAATGATTTTATGTTGCGCTTAATCAAATATCAGGTCCAATCCCACCATTCATCACAAATGAGTCTATCCTTTCAGTACTTGAGATTGGAGGAAACCAATTCACAGGACAAGTTCCACCTCTGGGGAAGCTACAAGATCTTTTTCACCGAAAATTGTATTGGAAAAAACTAGGTGACAATTCAGCTAATAATGTGGAGTTTTAAAATCAATGACAAATTGTAGTAGGTTGCAAATGTTATCTATAGCTGACAATAATTTTCAAGGTCGTTTGCCAAATTCTCTAGGCAATTTATCCACCCAACTCATTCAACTAAATTTCAGAGGTAATCAAATATCAGGAGAAATTCCATAAACTATAGGAAATTTAATTGGCTCATCTTTCTTAACCATGGAAGATAACCGTATTGGGATTATCCTAATTGCTTTTGGGAAGTTTCAGAAAATGCAAGTGTTAGACGTAAGTGTAAACAAGCTATCAGGAGAGATAAGAGCCTTCATAAGCAATCTTAGTCAATTGTTTCATTTGGAAATAGGTGAAAATGTGTTAGGAGGAAATATTCCTCCAAGCATAGGAAATTGCCTAAAGTTACAATACTTAAACCCTTCACAAAACAACCTTACAAGAACCATACCACTAGAGGTTTTTAATCTTTTCTGTTTGACAAACTTGTTGGATTTGTCTGACAACTCGTTGAGTAGTAGTATACCGGAAGAAGTGGGCAACTTAAAGCATATCAATTTGCTAGATGTCTCTGAGAATCATCTGTCTGGTTACATTCTTGGAAACCTCAGAGAATGCACAATGTTGGATTCCCTTTATTTGAAAGGAAATACTTTACAAGGAATCATACCATCGTCTTTGGCATCACTCAAAGGTCTTCAACTTTTAGACCTATCACAAAACCACTTTCTGGATCAATTCCTGATGTTCTACAAAACATTTATTTCTTAGAATATTTCAATGTATTCTTTAACATGTTGAATGGTGAGGTGCCAACTGAAGGTGTCTTTCAAAATGCAAGTGGATTTGTGATGACTGGAAATAGTAATCTTTGTGGAGGTATTTTCGAACTGCATCTGCCACCATACCCTGTCAAAGGTAAGAAACTTGTAAAACACCACAAGTTCTGTTTGATAGTAATGATAGTTAGTGTGATTGCTTTTCTTCTTATATTGTCAATTATTCTAACTATCTACTAGATGAGAAAAAAGAGTAAGAAACCATTTTTGGATTCACCAAAAATTAATCAGTTGGCTAACATTTCATACCAAAGCTTGCACTATAAAACTTAAGGGTTTCCTAGATTAATAATTATAGGAAACCAATATGATTTTGAAATATATGATTCTCACAAATAATAGATAAACAGTTAGTACATTTCTCTATAATGAGACTTCTCTCCAGTGTACTTTGATTCCTTGAAAGAGAAGAGAAACAAGATTTCTTTTCCTTGACTATTCTTTCTGTTTCTCTACGTTCATGAGTTAAAGAAAATACTTTTCTGTCAAGAATGAGACCTTATTTCACGTTAGTGGGTATTAATCCCTTTTATAACCACTACTCCCATTAAGTAGCAGTTACCTCTAGAAAATTCTCTTATTTAACCCAATTACAATTAGTCCTTAATTATTAATTATTTATTTATTAGTCTTTACATAAGTTGCATGCCTCTCATATGAGACATTAATTCTAACATTCTCTCACTTGGCTCATGCCACTACAAAAGAAAGCTTTTATTCGACGGCCAAAATCTGTTGAAAACATTAAAAATCCGTCGCTAATTAGGAATTTTTTACGGACAAAAATCAGTCGAAAAGATGGTCGTAGGAAATTTTAACCGACGAATTTTTTGCTTTCTGTCGGAAATAATCCGTGGGAAATTTCCATCAGAAATTTTCGACAAAAAATCTGTCGGAAATTTCCCATGATTATTTCCGTCGGAAAATCCGTCGAAAAATGTTATTTTATAAATATTTTATTATTTCAATTGTTTTTCTGTTTATCATCTATCATGGACAATTTAGCAATTATTTTATGTATTTGTATTATTTATTGTAAAAATTTGAATTAATGCATACTTATAATTAAGAAATAGTGAAATTGATAAATCCAAAACATAGACTAAAATAAATCATGAAGTTAAATTGAAAACAAATGTAAAATAAAAACACAACGTAAAATGTCAATGCCGATTGTCAATAGTAATTTTGTGTTGCTAAGTCAATAATCAAAATAGTCATCAGGAGAGTGCCTTTGTTAGTCATCATGTTCGTGATGGTCATCTGCCTGCTGGTCAGCTGCATGGTCCTGTTGGTGTTGGTTCTGCTGGTGAGGTTGTTGTTGTTGATGAATAATGTTCCATGCTTCAGGAGGTAGGAACTGAAGGACAACTAACTATAAAACATGCATCTCCTCCTTTGATTGACACAGCTCCTCCCTCAGTCGGTCAATCTCTGTAGCATCTTCAGTGTGATTGAAAGATCCTTGCATATGCTGCATGAAGCTATTATTTCCGCATTTGTAAGTATGAGCAAGGTCTCCAATACCATAAAGGTGTCCCTTACACTTTGGTCCCGTAGCTGCAACCCAACACTGATTCCTAAGTCTTTGTTCTTCAGCAGGGTCTACAGGAGTGAGTTGTGATTCACCAACACTTTATGCAACATCAGACCTAGCTTGAGATAGTCTAGCATCAAATTCTTCCGGTAATTTATAAACAGTTATTATTTGATAAGTATAATAAACATTTTAAAGAATAAAAAAAGATGCAAGATAATGGTCTTACATGTGTCTTTCTAGATCTATCATCGACAAATTGACCAATATCCTTTCGTAAATGACTCTGTTGAAAGATCTCATCTACGTATACAAATCAACCAAGTGGTAAATTTTAATAAGTATAAACATTATAAAATAAACATTAAGTGGTAAATTAAACAAGTATAAACAACTATGTATTATAATTTTAATGTACATACCATGCGAATGGCAAGATCCTGCAAGTTGATAGAACCACCCGTGTGCATATATCCACCCTTTTCAGATGCCCTTTTTTTTTTGCCTGTTTACACTTAGAATGATACTCAAGTGCGTTCCAATGTGATAATAGATCATTCCAAACATGATCTCCAATCCAATATGGCCTTTTATTTTCATTTCAGGCATCCCTAAACATCTTAGAACGTCTATGAAAGGCTTTCAAGTTAAAAGCTTTTTTAATTTCATTCTCTTCCTTGGATCTCCAAACCAATTTTCTCTAAAGCATAACAAAGTTATGAAATGGTTCACAATTAGAAAAATAATAATTTTACAATTTCAGATAAAATAAAAAAATCAACATTACTATCCATTTCAACCATTGAACTAATTCATTAACAGAAGAATAATTTACCTTAAAATGCTGGAAAAAAAGTTCCTAATGATCTTTTGGAATCGCTCCCCATGTAGGCCAAGGCTAACCAAATTGTTGCCTAATGGACAAAGTGACAGCCTTTGGTGCAACCTTAGATGAATGAAACCTAAATATAAAAAATAATTCATAAAAATAGTAAAAGATCAAATGATGCATCATATATAATGATAATTATATAAATTTTGTAATACTTACGCTCCATTGATTAGCATAACCATAGGACGATCATTAAGGGGGGGGGGGGTCTTCCATCACCAAATTTGTAGCATCTTCATCGGTAGGCATGTTCGCTACAATTGAGGATGGGGAAGGTGTGGATGTAGGTACCAAGGACGGTCCACGGGCATCAACCGAGGATGGAGATGGTGTGGATGCAGGTACCGTGGATGGTCCACGTGCATCAACATGAGATGAAGATGGTCTAGCTTCAGTCGGAGGTGGAGATGGTGTAGCTGCAACATCGGGAGATCTAACTGGCATAGACATAGAAGACGAGGATGGGATAAATGATGGTAGACTATCTCGAGGTGGTAATAGTCTAACCCCATATAATTTTTTCTTCGTAGTTCTCCTTTTCCCACTGGAGTCATGAGACGGGGGTCGGGGAGGGTCAGCACCACCTGATGACATATCTATATATAGAAAATAATATTTTAACATAAACACTCAAATAAAATATTGGGATGAATGAAAATTATATAACTAACAAACTTCCATATGACAACAAAAATAAAATACACTAACAAAGTTTTCAAGTATTAAAAGAAAACAAACATATCACTAATAACAAATATTATAACTGACTAACAAACATCAATGTCTAATCCTCTTCAAAATTGTAAACTTCAAAGTCATTTTCTAATTCCCCTTCATTGTCTTGTTCAATATTGTTTGATTCTCCATTCAAATTATTTGATTCTTCTTCATTTGTCAACAAATTATTAGGGTCTACTTCTTCAACACCTCTTCTTAAAGCTTGAAATCCAGAAATACTTTCAACTTCAATGACTTCATTAACATGTGACATTTCCTCAACTTGGTAGGGCACATCATCTTGTACATGATCGGATTCTATGCTACCCCTTGGCTTCGTTTTAATTGCAACACACCAACCACGCTTGTCCCTTCTTGTTGTTGGATATGGCACATAATACACTTGCCTTACATTATGTGCATTGATGAATGGGTCAAACAAATTATAGCTTTTATCCATTAGAATTTTCACTGTTCCGTATTTGGGATCAACTCTTGTTCCTCTACTGGTTGGATCAAACCAATGACAATAAAATAATACAACTCGCTTAGGATAACTTGTAGTATTATACTCTAGTTCATATATATGTTGAATGACCCCATAAAAATCATTTACGGCTCCTTCTATAAGGCCCTTTACGTGAACCCACTATTTATTGTTTTCTTCCCTTCAGTCCATGCTTGAGTATGGAATTTGTACACATTGACAAAAGTATGTGTGCCATTCTTTAATGTAACTTATTGGACCATACAATAAATCCTTTAAGTATTGGTTTCTCACATTTGTAGGCTCGTTTATAACCTACGAATATAAAGAGTATGAACAGTTATATTTTATTTACCATTAAGTAGTAACATAAAATATACAATAACACATATACTTTTTCCTGGAACCAAGTAGGAAAATCTGCTTGTAGATTATGAGCAGAGGCATTTGACTGGGATTGCAAGAAAGAACTGTCCAAATATAATTATCACGAGTCAATATTTGGAGTATAATGCAATTGATAACCATAATTATTGAAACCCAAAGGGCATACATTGTGAAACTTACTCGAGGTATGGCTTAAATTCGGCATAGTTAATCAACACATGAACATGAGCTGAGTCTTTCTCATCATCAGTTAACCAGTAAATCAACTACTTCCCAGAAGGACGTGTTGGACCAGCGGCCTCAATAACTTAAGAGGGATAGGCTTAGAATCAGAAGAAGCAACAATCAATTTAATAATGTTCTTTAAACATGCAAGACAAAATTGATTGCAACAAAATAAATGAGATAAGGGAAGAGAGAATGCAAACACAATTTTTATACTGGTTCGGCAAAGTCTGTGCCTACGTCCAGTACTCAAGCAACCCACTTGAGATTTTCCACTCCCTTTGTAAAAATCCGTTTACAAAATCTGAACCACACAGGGACAACCCATCCCTTGTGTTCAGGAATCCTTACAACTTTAGAGACCCTCAGTCCCTTAATCAATCTCTTTGAATGAGAAGAAAGAAAGAAGAATTCTCTCTTGAAGAGAAGGATATTACAATTGAAGTCCATGGAGAAACTCTTAATGGATTTGCAAGTGTTCGCCCAAGAGTTTCTTTCGAGAGAGCATTTGGCAATGAAGTTCTCTTGGAATCTCTCATTTCCTTTTGAGAGGATAAGACATTTTGATCAAGAAAAACTCTCTCCTCAAAATTCGTGCCCAAGTCACCTATTTATAGGCCTTTGATGGCCATTCACAAATTCAATGAAAAGATGTGACTGTTGGCAGTTTTTCTGAAAACTCTCCACTAGTAATTGATTACAATGTTTACATAATCGATTACACGGTTATAATTTGAAGGGTCATGACTTTTGAATTTGAATTTCCAAAGTTTCGTTGCTGGTAATCGATTACATGTTGAAAATTCAAATTCAAAACCCTTTTCAATAGCTCTTTTTCAACCTTCCCTTCTGGTAATCGATTACACTTCCTAGTAATCGATTACCAGAGCCTTGCATGACTTTGAAACCCTTTGTTTTGAGGCAAGGCTTGATCTTTAGTGAATCTTGAAACAAGGCTTTGTTTGTTGAAGCAATCTTGAATTAATCTTGAAGCAAATGGTTATCCTTTGAAGTGGCCTTGTTTGATTCTTCTTTGGCATCATCAAAATCATCATACATTCACATTCTCCCCCTTTTTGATGATGACAATCAAGTGATTTCTTTTCGACATCATCAAAACAATGCATGATCCACATTCTCTCCCTTTTTTATGATGACGCTCATTATCAAGCAAATTCTCTTTGACATCATCAAAACCTGCATGATTTACAGGACGACCTTGTTGGTCAAACACTAATAACATTGGTGGATGCCTTTCAGTTTCAATTGCAATTTGATTCCTAATATTGTGCGGTGACAACATAAAGTTGTTGAAATAATGAGAACAATAATAAGTTGTCTAACGATGTATGTAAGACGCACAGATGGGTACTTCAACCCTGGCCTTATTTTTCACTGCTCGTTTAGAATCGCCCATGAATCTACAAATTTTAATCAAAACCAAGTAATCATTGATGAGCATTAAACAAAAGAATTTTAAATAAAATAAAATGATCATTTTAGTACCTTTCAAATGGATACATTTATCTATATTGGACTGGTCCACCAAGTCTAGCTTCATATGCCAAATGAATAGGTAGATGTTCCATTGAATCAAAAAAATCAGGGGGGGGGGGGGATATTCTCCCCAACTTGCACAGAATGAGTAAAATATTTTGTTCCATTCTATTGAAGTCATCCTCCATCAAAGTTGTAGAACAGAAATCTTTGAAAAAAATGACTTATTTCAATAAGTAGATTTAAGACATGTGGTTGCAATGAGCTAAAAGCAATAGGAAGTAAACACTCCATGAACACATGACAATCATGACTTTTCATCCCATGCATGGTTCCCTTATCAACATTGGCACATCTCGCCAAGTTAGAAGAATAACCATCTGGCATTCTTAGTTCTTTTATCCATTGACAAACTAACTTTGTTTGATCAGCATTTATAGTGTAATTTGATTTTGGCTTTAACAACTTCCTGTTAGCCCCCAAATTCAACTCCAAGTCTTTGTGCCTACAATAGTCCATCCTAGCCTTGTCATTGTCTTTTTCCTTACCATTGACATTCATCATAGTATTGAATATTTTGTCAAAGAAGTTTTTCTCTATGTGCATAACATCAAGATTGTGTTGCAACAAATTATCTTTCCAATAAGGAAGATCCCAAAAGATACTTCTTTTTGTCCAATGATGCCACTCCCCATATCCATGTACATTTAGTGGTGGTAGACCAGTTTCTGTGACTTTTGGCAAATCTCTAACCCTACGCCAAACTTATGTAGGTGTCAACATACACGGTGGCTCATCCCTTTCTACTTCCCCTTTTTTGATGGCATTTTTGTTCCTCCTAAATGCATGATCACTAGGTAAGAACCTATGATGACAATCAAACCAAGAAGTCTTTCCCCCATTTGCTAACTAAAAGGCCTTTGTGTCCTCCATGCAATACGGGCACACCAGTCTACCATGTGTCCCTCAACCAGACAACATGTCATAGACAAGAAAATCATTAACAGTCCACATCAAAGCTTCCCTCATCATGAAATTTTGCTTTCTTGAAACATTGTAAGTCAAAACACCACTCCACAATTTCTTTAGATCATCAATAAAAGGTTGTAAATAAACATCAATACCAATCATTGGATTAAATGGGCCTAGTACGACACAATTCAGAAACATGTAAGGTTTACTCATACACATTTCTAGAGGAATATTCTGCAGGGTAACAATGATTGGCCAACAAGAATAAGGTGTAGATGATGCTTGAATATATAGGTTAAATCCATCTGTGCATAAACCGAGTCGCATATTTCATGGATCAATAGCAAAATCTGCATGTACCCGATCAAAGTGCTTACATGGTTCACCATCAGAGGGATAACATGCCCGAAGATCTTTTATTCTCATACTGCCATGCCATTTGGCTTGCAGTTTGCATTGATGCAAACATTCTCTGCAACCTTGGTATTATAGGCAAATAAAACATCGCCTTTACTGGAACTGATTTTCTGTTGCTAGTTCCAACAGTCTTGGCACGATACCTGGGCTTGTTACAGAATTTGCATTCAGTTAACACTCCGTCATAGTTACAACATGCATTCATCCACACAATAGTCAATCCTCTTAGCCTTCAATCCCAACTTCGATACTAACTTCTTTGCATCATAATTTTTTTTTGGCAAACCATCTTTTACAGGTGTTGCATCTAAAAGCATTTTTGAAATAAACTCTAAGTACTGGTCAGGAACATTCCAATTGGACTTGCAAGCTAAAGCCTCCCAGATATTGATAATGTTGAGTTTGTTGCCCCTTCGTACAATGGTTCATTGGCCTCTACCAATAAATTATAAAATCTTTGAGTATCTTCATTTGGAGGTTCTTCCATATTATTTGAGTTTGGAGCTTCAAATGTGTGAGGTTGCATGAGAGCATCACACACCATGTCTTGCATTAACATAAATTGTTCATGCTGAGCCACAAATTCTGCACAAGTTGAAGCATCCATGTAACTGTTGCCCACGTTTAAATCAACATGCGGCATGTCTTCACCATGATTAGTTCAAATCCAATAATTAGGTTTGAACCCATTTTTGTAAAGGTGAACCTTCACAACTCTATCCTCCAAAATCCTAGTACAATCGCATTTAACACAAGGACATCTAATCCCCCATCATTTTGATAACAATCTTGCTGACTATATTTGCTTACAAACTGTTCAACCCCCTCGACAAAAGACTCTTTCAAACCACTTCTACCACTATAACATCTATTGTACATCCAACAACGATTCCAAATAATATTGGTCATATTTTGTATATTTAAGAAAAAAATAGGAACCTTCATGTTTAGTCATACGTAATCTTAGAGTGATCTCTATTATTAGTAGCAAGAATTCTAATCCTAAATAATAGAACGTACATGTGAGTAATGAAGCGATCACCCAACACAATCTGAACTATGAAGCTAAGAGTAAGTGAAAAAAAAATTATAAGTATATGAAAATTAAAATTATTTGCATCTCTTTACCAGGTTTGCCCAGTCTCATAGTGGACCAACTCGACCTAACTGTGGTGTAGGTCTTGGGATTGCCGTTTGTAAAAGGTAGGGGGGAAACATTTAATTCTGCTTTGAGTTTGCATTAGTTTCTCAATTCTTAGTATTGACAATAATTTTGATGTTGATGACTTATTGACACATAGTTATTGCATTATGCTAAACAGATGTTAATGCATAGCTTAAAGAATAGCTTTCATTTATTAAGTCTTTGATGTTGGATCAAAGCTTGAAGACTTGTCTGTAGATCTTAGTTTTGGTTTGATGATTTTGCAATGCCATGCAAGTTTTATAGATGTGACATTTGTATTGAATGTTTTAGTCTAGCCATGATGTTTGATATAGTTTTATTATACCCATGCTTAGTGTGAATCAAATATTTTAGAAAAATGGATTGATCTCTAAGTTTCTTAGAAGCAATGAGTTCAAAACAGTCTAATCAATTACAAGGTTTTGTAAGCAATTGCAAAGTGTTAAAACAAGAAACAAAACTCTCTCCTACTTGAAATTTGACAAGTAACAAATTAATTGATTAGATTTTCTGTAATCAATGTTAGAAGCTATTTTCAGAAGAAGGAAGACTTTGTAGCTTGAGATAATCGATTACGATGTATTGTAACCGATTAGATTGCCTTTGGAAACTTAAGGAGCTCTTTGTATGTTGAAATAATTTATTACCACAATTGATAATCGATTATTCCATAAAGCACAGAAGCATGAGAAACTCTATATTTGAAATGAGATAATTGATTACCAAGTTTTTGAAAATGTAGAACAAAGAGGAATTTTGACGAATTATAATTTAGTTTTTTCTATCAAATTATAAACACCCTTTTATGTCATTTTCATTATTGACTCTTGATATGTTTTTAACTTTTAGAAAATACTTCAAAAGAGCAAACTAAGGGATTTTCATTGCATTTCTTCTAGAGATTCAAGCTGATCAACATTCATTCATTGGTCATCATGATTCAATCATTCTTGAAAGAAGAGCTTGAAGATGTTGTAATATACACTTCAAGGTGTATTCATTTCAGTTCTGAATTTCTTTCTTGGTTCTGATCTTGGTTAGGGTTACCAACAATTCTATGAGTTGATAGGGTTTCAACTCCTGCTCTTTCTCTTGTAGGGTTCAAGAGAAGAGTAGAATCTAGAGAATTACATATGCATAGTGTTTGTACTAATTCTTTATTAGTGGAAGTTCTAAGGGGTCTTAGAAAAACTGGATGTGGATCCTCTTGAGGATTGAACCAGTATAAGTTCTACGTGTGATTCTCTTTCTCTAGCCCTTAGTTTTGTGATTCAATCTTGGTAATGGAATTGGTGTTAAAGGGCCATAAAACTTTATTTTTCACATGATCTTGTTATCATTGTTTTCTTGTTGTGATAATCTCTTTGAGATAATCTTTTGAGAAAACTTTGATTAATTAAAAGGGGTCATTTAATTGAATTAACGAACAAAGTGGTAAAGATTTCAAAAAAATCTATTCAACCTCCTAATAAACCATGACTTGAATGATATTTTATGTGAGTTTTCATGCTATTTAATGTATTTTCTTGGAAGAACTCATGTTTGGACATTAGTTTTTACTTTTCAAAAGTACAATTGCTCAATCAAATGGAAAAGTTAGGAAATGCACAATTTCATGAGGATTTGATGTAATTTTCACTTGATAATGGTCGTCGTAAATTGACCAGGGCCACAGTCAACTCCATGAGGGTCATGGCCAACATCATGAGGGTCATAATCAATTTGTAACATCCCAAAATGTCACAACTTCCAACAACGGCCATGGTCAACCATGAGGGTCATGATCAATCACGATGGCCTTCGTCATTTCACAACATCTCAAGCTTCAACACTAGGATTTTGATAACAGTCGTGGTGGATATCACCATGACCATAGTGAGCTTGATTAAGAAAACAATCTTTAGGCATCTAATTAAAGTAATTATCTTTAGGAATCTAATCAAAATATTTATCTATAATTCATGTAATTAAAGTAATTAACTTTAGAGATCATATTAAAATATCTATCCATAGCGTGCCTAATTAAAGTAATTATCTTTAGAGACCATATCATAATATCTATCTATAGTGTGCCTAATTAAAGTAATTATCTTTAAAATTCTATAAATAAGAAGTTGGAGTCTGTAATTTAGATTCATTCAAAATTCGTTATTTAGTTTACGTTTTTGAGAGCTTTGAGAGATTTTTGAGCGTTTCTGAGGTATGGACAACATTGTGTGGACAGATTGTGATCATCGTTCCTTCCCTATTGGTCTGCCTATGCTAATTTCTTTTAACCTCTCAAGTTTTGCTTTGGCCATGAGCGGCTAGTCTCCCCTAGTTATAATATAATTGTCCAATTATACTATTTCCCTCGTCCTTAATGAAATTCCTCAATGTTTTCTATTAATTAATTCTCTGTCTTATTTTTATTGTTAATTAAGACATTGATCAATCTTAACTTAATCGAATATACAATGGTGATCATCCACATGTATTTAGTGCATCTAGGTAGTGAATGTTTTATACCAAATTGCATGATCAAACTGTTTGGGTAATCTCCAATATATTATTTTATCTTTAAATTAGTCATCCCTAGACTTTATTTTATCTTTTACCTTCATTTGATACGTCCATGATCATTGGAGTATCAGTTTAAGGCAAAAACACCTATTGATCTGGATCAAAGGCTTTAGGTGACTTTGGGAATTGGTAATTAACTTGGGGTAGGAATTTCTTAAGAACAGGGTTAGGGGAAATTTGGTACTAGTGAATCATAATCCCTAGTCGCTTAAAATATCACTCAATTTTCTCATTTATCTTAATTGCTTTCTTTTAAAATTAAAATCACAAAAATAATTCTATCTCTTCTTAAATTACTCTAACTATTTAGTTTAGCAACTTTGACTATTTGGGAACACAATTGGTCTCTAGGGTTCAATATCTAGACTTTTAGTCCATTGTTACTACTGCGTAGGGTATACTTGCCCTTACGCATCACCTCCCCCCCCCCCTCCCCCCGTTCTAAATTCTTGTCTATCCCAATATTGACTCCTCCACAAAACTGACTCATATTTGTAAACCTCATGGGAGGCCACACATATGGATTGAGAGTGAGGGCCTTGACAAAGGAAGCACAACTACATACATTTATAGTCAAACTTGGGACTTGTGGCAATCCAGATCCATCAGATCATCTGTTAAGTCAAAAGACATTTGTTTCCTAAGACGAATCAAGACTTCTAACTATTTTTATTAGATGAAAATAAATACAAATATTAAAAGTTGTATCTCATGCATTATTAGAACATGCTTCACAAAATCTGCGTCTGAAGCATCAGACAATAACAAGCTAAAGCCATGATCTAATACGACATTTGAGAGTTGGCATTTAAAACTTCATTTAATATTCTCTGTTTGAGATTTGTTTTGTAGAGACATTCCCCTAGGATCTGTCAAATCCTATGAATAATAAATGAAGCTCAAGATCTGAAAGTTGCCAAACTCCATCAAAATGCATGCTCTATTATGCATACTTGCTCTGACCAAAAGGAAGTGGTTTTCTGCTGAAGTACTACACAAAAGCCAAAAAGAGTGGTCTCTTTGAATGAGAAAGGGCACATGTTTAATGCAACCATTAAATTCTCCAATGTCCATAAGCGTCAAACGAAACTCAAGTGAAGAAATCCATTAGTTGTGAGACAACAAACACTTGTAGATAAAGGCCTAAAACAACAAAAGTGTTAGAACAAAGACACAAACCTTATGAGCAATCATTCAATATTATTTTTGTAAAAAGCATTATGTATACTCTTGTAAAGATTAGAAAATCTCTCAAAACACTTTTGAACATATTGAGAGAAAAGACTAAGTGCTAATTGTATATTTTCCTATAAGACGATCATAGAGTTAGTCATTTGTGCCAACACAAACAATAAATCTTTTATTGTTGTTTAGATCTAGTAGTGGTTTGGTAAGACAAAGAATATTGAGCTGTATCAAGCTTGGGTAGAACTTGATTTGAAGAGCCAAAAAGTGGCAGTGACAAAATACTTGTAACTTGTGATAAGTTAGTGGGCCTTGGTTGTTTTCCAAGAACTGAACGTAATCTCAAGGTAGAGACGAATCAGTATAATTTCCCGTGTCTTATTTGTGCTTGTCTCTTTTCAGTTTTTATATCTGACCTAGGGTTTAAATTTGATTTTGTTTTCAAAAATCTCTTATGTTTACAAAATATATTTTAATTGTCTGAACATGTTTTAGAAAAATTGTTATCTATCTTAAAAAGTTTTATTTCAGACTATAAATTTGTTTGCTTGTGAAAAAGGCTTTGAAAAATTCTAAAATCACAATTCAATCCCCTTTCTTGTGATATTTGCCTTTACAGTTTGGTATCAGAGTTCAGCCTCTAAGGGTTGAGCACTTGATAGTTTCTAGAGAAAAATATCCAAATATAGATCACAACAACAATGGTCAGTTTATTGATGAGGGAGCATCCTTCACAAGGCTATCAGACTTCAAATGGGAAGACTACTCATACTGGAAGGACATAATAGAGATGTAGATCAAGTCCACTTAGTACAGGCTCTAGCTTATCATTATGAATAAGGACATTCTCATTTCTAGACCTGAAACAGAATGGACAAATGTTGATTTGGCCATTATGGAGCTGAATACTAAAGTCAAATACACTCTAATATGTGCACTATCCAAAAATGAGTACAACAAGATCTGTAGGCTAAAGAATGCCAAAAAGATATGAGACTCATTAAGCATAAACTATGTGTCATACCCTAATTTCGTCCGGGGACCTTTGCTTGGTGACATGCGACCTTTCTTTGGTCCTTGTGAGGTGCTTGGCACCCATCGTTAGGCAATTTGTGAAATTCCAGGACATGCCGGAAAACCAAAAAAATATTGATGCACAATCCGTAAGTTTCCGTGACACACCGGAAATCAAATGGAAGCATCGTTGCATAATTAAGTGAGGTTCCGTAACATTCCGTAAGTCAAAAAGGGGATGATTATGTAATCCGCAAGGTTCCGTAACATTACGGAAAGAAAACAAGTATCGTTACGAAATTCGTAAGTTTCCGTAACTTTACGAAAAAAGAATCACCAAAAAAAAGCAGAGGGGGTGTACTTAGTAAAAATGGGGGTGCAAATAGCACCCAGGCCCACTTGGGCCCTCCAGAATATTCCTCCAGAAGGCTGTTGCTTCTGGAGGAAGCAACCTGGCTCGCCTAGGCGAGCTGGGCGGCAACCACCTCCCCTATTTTGCTATAAATAGGGGAGGAAGTGAAGAAGAAAAGGGTTCAGCCCCTTAGGCACTTCTCTCTCTTTCGAATTTGCTTGGAAAAATTGTTTCCGTGAAGAAAATCTAAGCCGAGGCGCTTCCGAATCGTTTCCGTAACGTTTTCCGTGAGGAATTTCGCAAAGGTTTCAACCGTACTTCGACGTTCTTTATTCGTTCTTCATCGTTCTTCGATCTTCAACGGGTAAGTACCTCGAACCAAGCTTTTCGATTCATTCTATGTATCCGTAGTGGTCCACATTGTGTTTCGTGCATTTTTATTCTTGTTTTGTTTACTTTTTATACCCCCTCTTGACGTGCTTAAGCCATTTTACTTAAGTCATTCCTCGCTTAACTTAAAAATAAAATAAATTTCCACCGAACGTTTGAATTGTATTATCCGTTAACTTCGGTTAAAATGAATTCCGACCGTTCGGTCGTGCCGTAACCACGTTGGAAATCAAAAAAGAGGTAAAAAATAATATAATAATCAAAAAAACATCTTTCAGTAAAATAAAGCAGAAAATCAATCGGACGTTTTCTCTTTGGGATTTCTCATTCTTAATCGAATTGATTAATAACTAAAGCGAAACTAAGGTTAAAATCAACTCGCCTAGTCAAGCTCGTCCATAAAAATAGGCTTTTGAAGTTTGTCATTTCATTTTCTCACTAAGTAAAATGGATCATTTTTAAGGTCCAACGCCTTAAAATGATCACCTCCTAAAGTAAAAAAGGAATCGCTTGATAAGAAAGAACTACATAGGTTTGATTTTCTCATCCCAAATTGAGGAATACGTAGGAGCAAAGGGAAACACCATTGTCGACCACAAAAAGAGAAAAAATATAAAAAGGATATAAAGGATATAAGGACATAAAAGGGAACGTAAAAATCAAAGTCATGTTTGCACATTCGATTAAAGGCTGCCGTCCCTTGTGACGGACGTGTGGGGTGCTAATACCTTCCCCGCGCGTAAATACAACTCCCGAACCTTTCACTTAAAAGTTCGTAGATCGCGTCTTTTCCGGTTTTTCCGACGTTTTCCTCAAATAAACGTTGGTGGTGACTCCGCGCGTATTCCTTTCGTGGAACACGCATCCCGCGAGTCTCGCGTCGCCCTCCCGCCGAAGGGTAGGTTGCGACAGTTGGCGACTCCACTGGGGACTGTTTTTAGAGAGTTAGGCCATTTAATTTTGTGCAATGTTTTACCGTGACTTACCCCTTTGTTGGTTTCCTTTCATTATGTTCTTGTGTATATAAACTCTTTTGCTTTTAGTGCGTTTTAAAATGTATGCATGAAGTAAATATTTATTCATTTGATGCACACAAACACCAACACTATTTGCACACACTGTGAGTGAAAAAGGGCCCTATACCCGGGTTCGTGGGAACATAAGGAGTGGAGGTGAATCTGTGATCATGCTAGGTCTCCGACTTGCTTGATTACAGTGAACCCTCATCTAGAGCTTTTCTCTTTGAAAACTTATTGTTGCTAGTAGTCCCTACTGCTGCAATATGTTCTTCGAAGGGGATGATACCTCTAGAAACCATCAAGAGAGATATAACTACCTTGGGGGTTATTGCTAAAAGCCTAGTTAGTTCTCTCCCTTATAGGTCCCTTAAATAGGGGCACGGAGCAAACACGCTGCGTGCCATTTTTCACACTGCCATGCATGAGTATCATATACCCTTTTGCTTATGTTCGGTAAATATTGTCATACTGTGTACATTCCCGCATTGTGTCTTTTGCATAGGCATTGCATATGGGTTCTGTCTTGATCCCTACTGTAAACAAACCAACGGAGGGTCCGTGTCGCCTTCTTAAAAACGTGCGTTGGGGCATTTTGCTACCCCTAGACGTCGTATCTAAGAAGGGGACAAATTCCCCGGACCCCTGCATTCCTAGATTGCATCTGTGTCATATGCATTCCATCATGCATTCATCCATCCCACCCATGAGATATCGGAGTTTTGATTTGCACCAACTTTTGTCTCACTTTAGTAAGCATGGGAACAAATCAAACCGGCAAGAGGTTCTACCAAGTCAAGGTCAAAAGCCTAGATACCACCAGCATCAAGGAATTAGGGCGGTTGATGGAACCCCTCCAAATGCAAACCTTCCGCAAGACTTACGGAAAGATCTTAGAGTTGACCATAGCAGAGGTGTCCATAGAAGCCATTGCATCACTTACCCAATACTACGACCAGCCTTTGAGGTGCTTCACATTCGGAGACTTCCAATTAGTACCAACCATTGAAGAATTTGAGGAAATTCTAGGATGTCCTCTCGGGGGAAGAAAACCATATCTTTCCTCCGGGTGTCTCCCCTCTTTGAGCAGAATTGCAACTGTGGTCAAGGATTCAACAAGAGGTTTGGACCGCATAAAACAGACTCGGAACGGCATAGCGGGCCTACCACAGAGGTACCTAGAAGACAAGGCGAGGGGTATGGCCAATCAAGGAGACTAGGTCCCGTTTATGGATGTGTTAGCTTTGCTAATTTTTGGGGTCGTCCTCTTTCCAAACGTGGATGGTTTGGTGGACCTAGCAGCAATCGACGCTTTCCTTGCCTACCACCATAGCAAGGAAAGTCCGGTGGTAGCTGTCTTGGCAGATCTATTTGACACATTTGACCGAAGGTGCGAAAAGAGTAGCGCACGGATCATCTGTTGCTTACCCGCCCTCTGTGTTTGGTTGGTTTCGCACTTGTTCCAACAAGACACAAGACATCCATGTCCGCTCCTGAGCCATCGCTCGTGTACTGAAAAGAGGAGAATAGATTGGGACCAGCTCTTGGCCGGGATAGGAGGTAGAACAATCAGTTGGTTCCCCCGATGGAAGGAAGGAAAAGAAGGAGTCCTTTTCTCATGTGGAAGATACCCAAACATCCCGCTGGTAGGAACGAGGGGTTGTATTAACTACAATCCCGCGCTCGCTATAAGACAACTAGGGTACCCCATGAGGGGAGCACCGACGGAGGAAAGCATGTCTCTTTTCCTTGTGAGGGATTTCGGCGCACAAAATTCCAAGACTATACAAAGAATCCATAAGGCATGGGAAACCCCGTTAAGGAAAGATCAAGAGCTTAGAGGCATTCGTAATGGCATCATTGGTGGGTACCACGAATGGCTGAAAGTTCATATACGAGGTTTAGATTGGCTCGCCAAGTTAAAAGTCGTCAGCGAAGAGAGTTTTGAAGCACCGGAAGAGGACGAAGAAGTCCAAGCTCTCAAAAGTGAGTTAGGAAAGGCAAAACTTGCCAAGGAGAAGTTCAAGTTGGCCGCTACACACGTTCGGAAGGAGTGTGCCGGGTTACGGGAAGAGAATGCAATTACCGCAAGAGCCCTTGAACAAGAGACCAAGAGGGCTCGCAAGGAAGAGTATGGCCGGAACAAATTTCGCGGAGCTCTATGGGGTAGCAATAGTGAACTCAAGTTGCGAAGGGAAGAAAGAGACCAGTCGCGAGCACATAGCATGGTTCTGAAAGAGGAGTTAATTGCTTGTTCGAGGTCCAAAAGAAGCTTGTCTCAGCATTTATGCGAGACGGAGACCAACATGCTAGCTATCATCGCTAAGTACCAATGTCGCAACCTACCCTTCGGCGGGAGGGCGACGCGAGACTCGCGGGATGCGTGTTCCACGAAAGGAATACGCGCGGAGTCGCCACCAACGTTTATTTGAGGAAAACGTCGGAAAAACCGGAAAAGACGCGATCTACGAACTTTTAAGTGAAAGGTTCGGGAGTTGTATTTACGCGCGGGGAAGGTATTAGCACCCCACACGTCCGTCACAAGGGACGACAGCCTTTAATCGAATGTGCAAACATGACTTTGATTTTTACGTTCCCTTTTATGTCCTTATATCCTTTATACCCTTTTTATATTTTTTCTCTTTTTGTGGTCGACAAGGGTGTTTCCCTTTGCTCCTACGTATTCCTCAATTGGGATGAGAAAATCAGACTTACGTAGTTCTTTCTTATCAAGTGATTCTTTTTTACTTTAAGAGGTGATCATTTTAAGGCGTTGGACCTTAAAAATGATCCATTTTACTTAGTGAGAAAATGAAATGACAAACTTCAAAAGCCTATTTTTATGGACGAGCTTGACTAGGCGAATTGATTTTAGCCTTTAGTTTCACTTTAGTTATTAATCAATTCGATTAAGAATGAGAAATCCCAAAGAGAAAACGTCCGATTGATTTTCCGCTTTATTTTACTAAAAGATGTCTTTTTGATTATTATATTATTTTTTACCTCTTTTTGATTTCCAACGTGGTTACGGCACGACCGAACGGTCGGAATTTATTTTAACCGAAGTTAATGGATAATACAATTCAAACGTTCGGTGGAAATTTATTTTATTTTTAAGTTAAGCGAGAAATGACTTAAGTAAAATGGCTTAAGCACGTCAACAGGGGGTATAAAAAGTAAACAAAACGAGAATAAAAATGCACGAAACACAATGTGGACCACTACGGGTACATAGAATGAATCGAAAAGCTTGGTTCGAGGTACTTACCCGTTGAAGATCGAAGAACGATGAAGAACGAATGAAGAACGTCGAAGAACGGTTGAAACCTTTGCGAGATCCCTCACGGAAAACGTTACGGAAATGTTTCGGAAGCGCCTCGGCTTAGATTTTCTTCACGGAAACAATTTTTCCAAGCAAATTCGAAAGAGAGAGAAGTGCCTAAGGGGCTGAACCCCTTTCTTCTTCACTTCCTCCCCTATTTATAGCAAAATAGGGGAGGTGGTTGCCGCCCAGCTCGCCCAGGCGAGCTCAGCTCGCCCAGGCGAGCCAGGTTGCTTCCTCCAGAAGCAACAGCCTTCTGGAGGAATATTCTAGAGGGCCCAAGTGGGCCTGGGTGCTATTTGCACCCCCATTTTTACTAAGTACACCCCCTCTGCTGTTTTTTTTTGGGGATTCTTTTTTCGTAAAGTTACGGAAACTTACGAATTTCGTAACGATACTTGTTTTCTTTCCGTAATGTTACGGAACCTTGCGGATTACATAATCATCCCCCTTTTGACTTACGGAATGTTACGAAACCTCACTTAATTATGCAACGATGCTTCCATTTGATTTCCGGTGTGTCACGGAAACTTACGGATTGTGCATCAATATTTTTTTGGTTTTTCGGCATGTCCTGGAATTTCATAAATTGCCTAACGATGGGTGCCAAGCACCTCACGAGGACCAAAGAATGGTCGCATGTCATCAAGCAAAGGTCCCCGGACGAAATTAGGGTATGACAGTTGCCCCTCTTTACTTGTCTTTTATTGGAGATAAAAGGAAAGTAAAGATAAGACACTAATTTCGTTCCTCTCGATTTGACGAGAGTCGCAGGTGACCATAAAATCTCCACATGCAAATGACTTGTTGTTCCCAAAATTTCACAAATTGCCTAATGATGGGTGCCAAGCACCTCACAAGGACCAAAGAATGGTCGCATGTCATCAAGCAAAGGTCTCCGGACGAAAATTAGTGTATGACACTAATTTCGCTCCTCTCGGTTGACGAGAGTCGCGGGTGACCATGACTTGTCGTTCCTAGAATTTCACAAATTGCCTAATGATGGGTGCCAAGCACCTCACAAGGACCAAAGAAAGGTCGCATGTCATCAAGCAAAGGTCTCCGGACGAAAATTAGTGTATGACACTAATTTCGCTCCTCTCGGTTGACGAGAGTCGCGGGTGACCATGAAATTTCCGCATGTAAATGACTTGTTGTTCCCGGAGGAACAAAAGGTGCAGAAGAGTATGTCAGTCTCTGCATGCTATCACGCGTTCTGTCTTACAGATAGCAAAAGAATGTTTATACGGATAACCACTCGGGTATTTCCGCGTATCATCGGGCCCGCCGCCTCTGGATGATACAAGGGTGCAGAATGACCAAACTTGGCCTCTGCTTGTCATCGGGCCCGCCACCTCTGGATGACAAAAGGGTGCGGATAACCGTAAGGTATCTCCGCGTATCATCGGGCCCGCCGCCTCTGGATGATACAAGGGTGCAGAATGACCAAACTTGGTCTCTGCTTGTCATCGGGCCCGCCGCCTCTGGATGACAAAAGGGTGCGGATAACCGTAAGGTATCTCCGCGTATCATCGGGCCCGCCGCCTCTGGATGATACAAGGGTGCAGAATGACCAAACTTGGTCTCTGCTTGTCATCGGGCCCGCCGCCTCTGGATGACAAAAGGGTGCGAATAACCGTAAGGTATCTCCGCGTATCATCGGGCCCGCCGCCTCTGGATGATACAAGGGTGCAGAATGACCAAACTTGGTCTCTGCTTGTCATCGGGCCCGCCGTCTCTGGATGACAAAAGGGTGCGAATAACCGTAAGGTATCTCCGCGTATCAACGGGCCCGCCGCCTCTGGATGATACGAGGGTGCAGAATGACCAAACTTGGTCTCTGCTTGTCATCGGGCCCGCCGCCTCTGGATGACAAAAGGGTGCGGATAACCGTAAGGTATCTCCGCGTATCATCGGGCCCGCCGCCTCTGGATGATACAAGGGTGCAGAATGACCAAACTTGGTCTCTGCTTGTCATCGGGCCCGCCGCCTCTGGATGACAAAAGGGTGCGAATAACCGTAAGGTATCTCCACGTATCATCGGGCCCGCCGCCTCTGGATGATACAAGGGTGCAGAATGACCAAACTTGGTCTCTGCTTGTCATCGGGCTCGCCGCCTCTGGATGACAAAAGGGTGCGAATAACCGTAAGGTATCTCCGCGTATCATCGGGCCCGCCGCCTCTGGATGATACAAGGGTGCAGAATGACCAAACTTGGTCTCTGCTTGTCATCGGGCCCGCCGCCTCTGGATGACAAAAGGGTGCAGATAACCGTAAGGCATCTCCGCGTATCATCGGGCCCGCCGCCTCTGGATGATACAAGGGTGCAGAATGACCAAACTTGGTCTCTGCTTGTCATCGGGCCCGCCGCCTCTGGATGACAAAAGGGTGCGAATAACCGTAAGGTATCTCCGCGTATCATCGGGCCCGCCGCCTCTGGATGATACAAGGGTGCAGAATGACCAAACTTGGTCTCTGCTTGTCATCGGGCCCGCCGCCTCTGGATGACAAAAGGGTGCGAATAACCGTAAGGTATCTCCGCGTACCATCGGGCCCGCCGCCTCTGGATGATACAAGGGTGCAGAATGACCAAACTTGGTCTCTGCTTGTCATCGGGCCCGCCGCCTCTGGATGACAAAAGGGTGCGAATAACCGTAAGGTATCTCCGCGTATCATCGGGCCCGCCGCCTCTGGATGATACAAGGGTGCACGTCACATGACCTCAGGGTCAGTATGACAAAGATTATGGGGCGGCCGACAAAAGCAAGGCTCTTGCTCCTACGTATCCTCCAATGAGGAACTCAGACCTACGTAGTTCTGGATAACTTGTGAGAGTTGAAAAAGTCTCGGTGTTTTCTCCACTAAAATGCAAACATGCTTTAGCAGAGAGACAAATATTCCAACTGATTTAGAGCAGCATATGCTTTTTTGAGTGAAAAACAATGCGTCTACCGGGGAAGGAGAGTCTGCTGATGAAATCTCCCATAACCATAAATGAGATTTTGGATGTTAGCATTTCGTTTCTAAATGACCATTTAGAGGAAACACCGGGTTCGACAAAAATAGAAGAAATCCACTCAAGGTGTATCAATCTCGCACAGGTAAGTGTTTCATCCTAATTCCGAACCATAGATATGTCATGACTTGACTTTGCAAATTATTTCCTATCAAATCAAAAATTACATGCGTGATCATGGATCAAATAGGACTTCCCTTGGGAATGGGTTCTTTTGGTGGTTTTTTTTTCGGCTTTTGCGTGTTTTTGGCTTTTGATTTTTTTTGTTGGCTTTTTCTTTTTCTGTTTTTGTTTAGTGCGGGGCGAAAAAGTCGCTAGCGCACGGGATTTTGGTTGGTAATCAAAAGGAGAAGACCATTTTAGGTCGTGGTTTCCTTTCCTTCTTTTTGTTCATTTGGTGACAATTCTGTATTGTTCAGATATTGTCTGGTCAAAAGACCTTTCTGCACATTTCTTCTAGTTTCTTTGATCAAGAACTTTCTTTCCTTCCTTTTTTACTTTCTCCCATTCTTTGGTTGGGAATTTTCTTTCTTTTCTTTTTGCTTTCTCCCACTCTTTGATTGGGAATTTCCTTTCTTTCCTTTTTGCTTTCTCCCACTCTTTGATTGGGAATTTCCTTTCCTTCCTTTTTTGCTTTCTCTTTGATTGGGAATTTCCTTTCCTTCCCTTTTTTTTGCTTCCGAGGGTAAGGTTTATGGTGAGTCAGGATTTTGGCTCAAGGCTTGTAGAATGGCTAGACATGATACATGTCAGGGTTTGGTTTGGTTCAAGGATAAAAGGGATGCCCCACATTATTTCCATGACACAAATGCAAAAATGATGATTTGGAAATTTTATGCAAAACTGGTCATGCATGCACCTATGTGGACACTCAAGTGTCAAATTTTTATGGTCATGTGATGCTAGGGCTCAGGATTCATTTCCTCTATCTTAATCAACCCAATGTTTCCAAAATATGTTCTTTTATCCATTTGTGCATTCATCCAAGTCCATTTCGGGGTCCGGGAAAATTTCACAGCATTCACCCTTCAGGTGTACACACATTTTTTTCAAAAACTAGCTATGATCAGCGAATTTTTTCTTCAAAGAAAAGTTGGAAGTCATCTCTTTTCAAAAGCATGTTGGTTTTTCAGCTAGACAACTTATTTTTTCTTTTTTTCTCCTTCTTTTTTTTTTTTCATTTGTTCATTTCTTTTTCTTGTTTTCTATTTTTATTTTTATCATGATTTTTTTTCGTTTGTTTTACACATATATTTTTTGGACGATATTCCTTAACGAAGAACTCTACATGGTTCCAGGATTCCAAACATCATCAATAGTAATGATATATAAACACTAACGCAATAATCTAAACAAAAATGTATGCGCTGTACAAATGATAATCGAAACAACAAAAACAAACATTAGTCTCTCAAGTCAAAACAATAACATAGAATAAAAATGACAAAAGAAATATGAAAGAAAACATGAATCTGGGGATCTCCCAGTCACGTATCTCCACTCCCTCCCAAGAAATCCAGCAAATCGGCCATCTCCTCATCCTCGTGGGCCTCTTCTCCATCGCCGGGAGCTCCTGGGGGTGCCTCTCCTGCTTGGGCCTCGGGCCAATCTCCGGGCCATGCAACCTCTGCCCTGAACTGGTCTGGAGTAGGGCATGAAAAAGAAGCGAAGCCCTGGCTCTGCATGCTAAGGCTCATCTGGTACAGACAATCATGGGTCCGTACATGTGCTCGGTGGTTGGCCGCCTGCTGGCGAACCAAATGCCGTAAATACTGCTCCATGTCAAATGCCCCAGCCTGACCCTGAGCCTGTCTCTGGGTACAGTACTTCTCAATAAAAGCCCGGGTGATGGGCGGCCGAATCACCTTGGTAGGTGCAACGGGGACTCCGAACAACTGGCAGAGTCCTGTGATCAGTGCGGGGAATCCCAGGGCCCTGTTGGACTTATCTGGGTCCAAAGGGTGCCTAGTGGGCGCCATACCTGCAAAAATATATATGGCATCAGCGATCAACTGAGCCACATGGATGCTCATCCGTGTCAGGATGGCGTACACCAGCTGACACTTCGGCATGGGAAGGTCGGAATTATGATCGGTGGGCAGGATGTTGCTGAGGAGCAACGTCATCCATATCTGGGTCAGGGTGGTCATGTTGGTGCGCATGATTCGCACTCGCCTCCCTGCAGCAGTCCGGGCAAAATCCTGCCCCGGTATACATAGCAGCTGGGCGATGGCCTCCTCATCGAACCCATCAGACCGGTTCCTCCTCTGGCCATACTCACATTCCTGGCCCTCTTCCAACACCAACGGATATCCTAGGAGTTGGCTGATAGCGTCGGCATCAAACGGGATCCACTGACCCCTTACCCAGGATCTCATGTCACGCACCCCCTCCTCTGTTGGCCAAGCATTGGCATAAAACTCAAGGACTATTTCTGGATCAAACTTGGCCATAGGAGTAACCAGTGGTGCCCACCGCCGGCGCCCTATTTCCTCCTGGAAATCAGTATACTCATCGTTCCTGAGCTGGACGCGTCGCTCCCGGAGAAACGACCATCCCTTGATGGCCTCGAAGCGCTGCTGGTGTACAGCACTCCTAAAGCGGTGACTATCATACTCCGGAGCGGAACTAGTTCCTTCGGCTGCCTTGTCCTTCCTGGACCTCTTTGAGGCAAGCTTCCTCGGGGCCATTTCCTGCGAAGGCAAACATTTGGAAAGTTAGTTTTACCAGTGGGACACTATTCTTAAAACAAAAATGGCATACAAACATCAATGTAAATTTAGAGCAAGCTTATGCACATATTTCCTTACGAACGTTCACTTGCACAAGACATCCTATTAACTAAGAAAAATGCACCCATATACAATCAAGGTAGCTTCATTACCTAGATTATTTACATGTACTTCCAAGGTGTATTTGCTACTTACATCACACACATCTCCTTGGCTGGATTTACATACATGCATACTCAAAGCATTTTGGGGTACCAAAAAATTGCACATGCGCTCATCTTGGTATTTCTAATACCTATACATATACAAACTTCATGATGAATCTTGACTACCTACACAATAAGGTGCTACATTTCATGCCTTTTTTTTCAAGTTTTTGCTACCTAAAGCCGCATGCAAATTCAAACATATTTTCCTTCACTGACTAAAATTGTATTCAAATTAAAAGGTATATATTTTTTGTAATATGTTTTCTTCACATAACATGCAACATATTTATATATATTTTTTGTGAGACATTTTGACTACCAAAAATTATATATACATACATCCAAGTATTTTGCTATCATACCCAAAGTGTAAATTGCCAAAGGTATCTTGCTACCTATTCTAAACCTACACATTCATGATGAGCAAAATTCCTAAACATCTAGACGTAGGGAAAATATTGTAGTGTGGCCCATAACTGATTGCTGGCCAAAAAGGGTAACTTTACCCAATATGCACCTCCTTTTGTGTTCTTTTTGCATAAAATTTAGTTCCTAGGCCTAGGATACATGTGGGCAATTACTCTAGCCTTTTTCGAGAATGAATACATACTCCAAAAATAGAAAATATGTACAAACCAAGATGCCCCATGGGTTGTTTCCTTACAAAAGTCACGCGCTAATGCCGTTGAGGCATTTCACCGAACACTTGGTGGGCGCGCGTTTAGGTAGCAATAGCAAGAGAACGGGGACAATGTGGCATGCCCCATTGTTTCAAAATGCATTATAGGCCTAGGGCCATCCCATACAAACCTCTAATTCAACTTAATCAAGCAAGAAACAAACCAAAATTGCCCCATATATTTGAGCACATTCCCACAATTTAGAGCACCAAAAGGAGACCAAAATACACCAATGAAAAGCTAGAAAGCTTAGGGATGGAACACTTACTTGTTGGTGATGAACAAAAACGCAAAACGGAATCAAAAAATGCGAAAAAGGATGACCCTAGGGCTGCAAACTCGTCAATCCCGTGGGTATGGCTTTTGAAAGGGGGGAAAAGAAGTTTTTGAATGTAAAAACGTCCCCCCTTCCGTCATTCTTATAATTTGGTGCAGGGGTGGCTCGCCCAGGCGAGCTAACCTGCACTTTTTTTTTTTTTTTTTTTTTGAGGGGAACATTAACCATGTCCCCTCCCTTCTCATGGATTAGCATCTTGCCTAACTTGAACTTACTTAGGTTAGAATTAGGCGTTGATTACTTTATTTTTTTACTTTTTAAAACAAACAAAAAGTAAAAGAAAGCTGCAAAATACAAAGGATACGGGGCTGCCTTGCAGCGACATTCTCTGCTTGTTTCGCACAGAGAAGGGCAACGATCGGTCGGTCGTGACCCCATCCCCACTTGCGTTCGTCCTTAAGTACCTGCAAATAATAAACAACCAGGTATGGCCAATCTTGACCGCGTCATTACCCTACCTTGATTGGTTTCTGCCGTTCATGTCTTGTCTCTACTCCGGAAGGTAGCCCAAGGTGATCCTGCTCCTGTTTTACCACAACAATATACATGCGTATGCGTATGCGTATGCATGAATGTTTTCAATCGCAGAAAATTTAGGGAAAGTTGGTTCAGGTTCAATTCTAATTAAGCGCTTGGGGGATCCCATGAACTGAGCGGAAGGGCTCAGGTGATCACAGATTAACACAAGGTGTGAAACTAACGTGAGGACTAAAAGCCTCGAATCCACGTTCATTTCTTTGAAAGATTGTAACGAGAGATACAACGGACAGGAAATCCCTGGGGGAAATCCAGAAAACGCATAAAGATAAAGAACATGCAGCGACATCCTTAATTGCCCCAGCTTCTAAGCATAATATTGTTTGACGACATCAGAGTTCACGGGTGAAGGTAGCTCTTCGCCATCCATGTTGGTAAGCACCAGGGCTCCTCCGGAAAAAGCCCTCTTCACAACAAAAGGCCCTTCGTAGTTCGGGGCCCATTTCCCTCGATGGTCCTTGACAGCATGGGACATTTTCTTTAGCACAAGGTCTCCCTCATGGAACTTGCGTAAGCGTACTTTCTTGTCGAATGCACTCTTCATTCTTTGCTGGTATAAGCGCCCATGACTCATGGCCGTTAAGCGCTTACCCTCAATGAGGTTGAGCTGATCATAGCGTGTTTGAGCCCACTCTGATTCCTTTAATCCGGATTCTGCCAAGATCCTCAATGACGGGACTTCTACCTCAAACGGTAACACAGCCTCCATCCCATATACCAATGAGAACGGCGTTGCCCCAGTTGACGTTCGCACTGAAGTCCGGTAACCGTGCAACGCGAAGGGGAGCATCTCGTGCCAATCCTTGTATGACACGGTCATCTTTTGGATAATCTTCTTGATATTCTTATTGGCCGCTTCCACGGCTCCATTCATCTTTGGCCGGTAGGGTGTGGAATTGTGATGCTGGATTTTAAACTCCTCGCACATTTCCCCCATCATCTTGTTATTCAGGTTGGTGCCGTTGTCCGTGATAATCTTCCTTGGCAAACCATATCGGCAGATGATCTCTTTCTTAATGAACCTGACCACCACATTCCTCGTGACATTGGTATATGAAGCCGCCTCGACCCACTTGGTGAAATAATCTATCGCTACGAGGATGAAGCGATGACCATTCGAGGCCTTGGGCTCGATGGCCCCGATGACATCTATTCCCCACATGGAGAAAGGCCAAGGGGCAGACATGACATTCAGAGGATGTGGTGGGGCATTGACATTATCCGAGAATGCTTGACATTTGTGGCATTTCCTCACATGGACACAACAATCACTTTCCATGGTAAGCCAGTAATAACCTGCTCTTAGGATCTTCCTGGCCATAGCATGCCCGTTGGCGTGCGTTCCAAACGAGCCCTCATGGACTTCCTCGATCATGTGATTTGCCTCCTTGGCATCCACACACCGCAGGAGTGTCATGTCGTGATTTCTTTTATACAGTATGCTTCCGCTCATGAAGAAACCGGCTGCCAACCTTCTCAATGTCCTTTTATCGTTGTCGGCAATCTCTGGCGGGTATTCTTTGCTTACAACATATCGCTTGATGTCAAAATACCAAGGCTTTCCGTCCCGTTCCTCTTCCACTTGGCAACAATGCACGGGTTTGCCACGACACCAAAATTCAATGTAGGGTAGATCCCCGTGCGGTGTTAGCTGGAACATAGACGCCAACGTAGCAAGTGCATCCGCCATTTGATTTTCCTCGCGGGGAACATGATGGAAGGAGATCTCATCGAAGGTATTAGCCAATTCCTTGATATAGGCTTTGTAGGGTATCAGCTTGGGATCTCTAGTTTCCCATTCCCCTCTCAGCTGATGGATTACCAACGCTGAGTCGCCGTACACCTTGAGTAGTTTGACATTGGAGTCAATTGCTGCCTGGACGGCTAGGGCACATGCTTCATATTCGGCCATGTTGTTGGTGCAGTCAAATCCTAGCCTAGCTGTGAAAGGTACACATTGATTGTCCGGAGAGACCAACACTGCCCCAACGCCATGACCTAGAACGTTTGACGCTCCGTCAAACCATACGGTCCATTTGTCCCGATCTTCGTCCAATTTTTCCTTGAACAAGGCCTTGATGTCCTCATCCGGGAATTCAGGATGCATGGGCTGGTAGTCGTTAAGAGGCTGTTGAGCCAAATAATCTGCCAAAGCGCTTCCTTTTATCGCCTTTTGGGTGACGTAGACTATATCAAACTCAGATAGCAGGACTTGCCACCGGGCGATTCGTCCCGTGAGAGCTGGCTTTTCAAAGATGTACTTAACCGGGTCCATTTTGGATATCAACCAGGTAGTATGGCTCAGCATGTACTGCCTTAGGCGATGGGATGCCCATACTAAAGCACAACACGTTCTTTCGAGCAAGGAGTAATTCATCTCACAGGTCGTGAACTTCTTACTCAGGTAGTAAACAGCGCGCTCTTTCTTCCCGGATTCGTCATGTTGCCCCAGCATACACCCCATTGACTCGTCCAAGATTGTCATGTACAAAATGAGAGGCCTTCCAGGTACTGGTGGCATAAGCACGGGAGGATTCATTAGGCACTTTTTGATCCTTCCAAAAGCCTCTTGGCAATCCTCATTCCAGCGATCAGTTTGGTTTTTGCGCAAGAGCTTGAACAACGGCTCACAAATGGCGGTGAGTTGCGATATGAATCTGGCAATATAATTCAAGCGCCCAGGAAACCTCGGACTTGCCTCTCTGTACGGGGTTCTGGCATCTCAAGGATGGCCTTCACTTTTTCGGGGTCTACTTCTATCCCTTTCTGGCTTACAATGAAACCAAGCAATTTCCCTGATTTGACCCCAAAGGTACACTTAGCGGGGTTCAACCTCAATTGATATTTCTTAAGCCTTTCGAACAACTTCCGCAGGTTGACAAGGTGTTCTTCCTCGGATTTAGATTTAGCAATTATGTCGTCCACGTAGACCTCGATCTCTTGATGCATCATATCATGGAACAAAGCTACCATGGCCCGTTGATAAGTTGCCCCGGCATTCTTGAGTCCAAAGGACATGGTATGATGTTGGCCACCCATTCTGGATACCGAGCGACGGCCAGAAATCCAGCGTCAAATTGCTTCTTCACTTCTTCTTTTATTTTCAAGGAGGTTTCGGGCTTCATCCTTCTCAGTTTCTGTTTTACCGGGGAACACTCGGGATTTAGAGGTAATCGGTGCTGTACAATGTCAGAACTCAAACCGGGCATATCTTGGTATGACCAAGCAAAGATGTCTTGGTAATCTTTTAGCAGGATTATTAATTCTTCGCGGATAGGTGCGGTAATACCTGTACCTATCTTTACTTCCCTCTTTCCACTGCCAATTCCTAAGTCTACTAGCTCTGTTTCTTCTTGATGAGGCCCTGTTTCTTGGTCCTCATGGGCGATCATTCTTTCTAGTTCTGGGGGAGTCCTACATCTCATTTCCTTCATCTTCCGTTTGATTCATTTCTTGCTCGAAGTCGATAGGCGGGTCCCAGGTATTAGTACCTTCGGGGGACTCGTCATCGGATCTGTCGTTTCAGAAAAAGAAGTAAACATGCAAATGAATGAGAATGGGTAGAGACCAGGAACAGATGAAGAAAGATCCTTGTATTATAAATTCAAAAACAAAAGACACAAAGCCTTAACAAAAGAAAAAACTCTAAAGCCTAGGCCAACTATAGAGCTTTTAAAACCGTAAAGGTTTACATTATGCTCGTTGCGTAAATGCCGGGCGTTCCTCCACTCGCCAATTTCCCAGCTGGAAATCAGGAGGGCATGGTCGTACCAAATCCAAAGTACTCGGAACATCATCTTCACATATCGCGAACACTTGACCTTTGTCTCCCAGACCCGCGCTTATAAAGCTTCTACTTATGTGGCAGGGCGGGCTTTCTTCACTTTCTTGTCTCCAACGCGAGCTTTGACCACTGTTCTTCCTTCCCGCGATGCTTCTTTTCATGTCCGCCTGAGTGGGCTTATAGCCTAAACCATACTTCCCACGGTTCCTTTGAGTATTATCAGGCTAGTTATGCCACCGTTGTCTTTGCCTAAACCCATCCCGGGTTCATAACCGTTCCCCAACATAACTCGGGCCATCATTTCCGCTGCATCGGACAGATAAGGCTGCCAAAGAGGGAGTCCACGGAGGAATGCTGACCACCTCAAAAGACTGGAAAGCAGTTTCTAACGATTCTTCTGCGGCTTCACATAAGGCATGGAGGATGGGCAGCTTACCAAGATGTCTTCCTCGCCTGACACGATGACCAAGTGCCCCTCCACTACGAATTTCAGCTTTTGGTGGAGTGTAGAAGGCACAACTCCCACTGAGTGGATCCACGGGCGCCCCAACAGGCAGCTGTAAGGGGGGTTAATATCCATTATTTGGAAGGTGACTTGACAGGTGTGAGGGCCTATTTGTACTGGGAGATCGATCTCTCCCCTAACCTCTCGGCGAGTGCCGTCGAAGGCACGAACCACCATTGAACTCGGTTTTAAGTGGGAAGCATTGAATGGTAACTTCTCCAACGTGCTCTTAGGCATCACGTTTAAACTGGAACCATTATCGATGAGCACCTTGGCTACGATATGGTCCATACACTTGACTGATACGTGTAAAGCCTTATTATGCCCTCTCCCCTCGGCAGGGATTTCTTCTTCGGCGAAGGCAAGATAGTTGTTGGCAGTGATATTGTTGACCAGCCCTCCGAAACCTTCTACCGAGATATCTTGGGCCACATGAGCCTCGTTCAGAACTTTTACTAGCAGAGCCCGATGAGGCTCGGAGCTCATAAGTAACTCCAACAGCGAGACCCTGGCCGGGGTTTTGTTGAGCTGTTCGATAACCTTGAATTCGCTCTGCTGAATTATCCGAAGGAACTCGCTGGCTTCCTCTAGCGACACCTCCTTTTTACCATCCTTTTTCTCCGGGGGCCCTTTGCCGGAATATCTTTATTCGAAGCGTGGGGTGCTTCGCCATCTTGTTCCTCCACCACTTTTCCTTTTCCCTTGACGTCGCGGGTTGGACTGGTAGGTCCGGAGGTGCGAACACACGACCACTACGGGTCACACCACTCAGTCCCGTGATATTTGTTACTTTAGCTGACAGCGAGCTGACGTCAGTGACTTCTTCTTCCTTCTCCCTCGGAGGTGCATATCTCCACGGGACCGCGTGGCTATTTTGGTACGGGAAAGGAACAGGTTTGGCTACTAAGGGGTGTCCAGGCTTTTGCGAAGCTGCGCTTTTAGTGAAGTATATCACCAAGGGTTTGGGCTTCGCAACACCTCCCCTCCGTAGATTGCATGCATATATGCTGCTCTTCTTTTCCTTCAATGCCGACTTCCAGTCGACCTTGATCTATCATCCGCTGTAACAATTCCTCTACTCCAAACACGTCTCCATGTCATGCATCTCGCCGGAGTGTAGCAGACAGGAATCCTCCTTACACCCACTATGGGGAATCACACCTCCTTTTGTAGGGCCTCAAAGATAAACCTCCTAGGGGTTGCCACATCCCTTAAAGGTTTAGACCTGTGCGGCCTATCGGACTCAACTGCATTAACCGCTCCCCCTCCATGATTGGCGAGCGGGTTGGTTCTCACATTGGGCCGATCCTCTTGGAAAGTCAGCCATCCGGCATCCATTAAATGTTGGACCTTGTATTTAAGGGCCAAGCATTTTTCGACGGAATGCCCCGGGACACCCCCATGGTACTTGCAAGTTGCGTTAGGGTCATACCACTTCGGGAAAGGGGGTTCGAGGACCCTTCCGGGAGTTACCACGGCCAAATGATTGGCGATGAGGGATGGCAGAAGATCTTCGTACGTCATTGGGAGGGGTGAATTCCGGAAATGGCCTCGGAGGGAAGTTCCTTGTCGTGTTGGAATTACCGGCCGGTCGAGTCGTGTTCGGAGTTGGAACTTGGGGAGCTTCCCTCTGGGTGGGTGCCTTAGGCTGCACGGGTGTTGAACTAGAGGCGTTCCCAGTATGAGCCGAGAAACTTGGGTGATGTTGCGCGTACTGATGGGTACCATGAGGTGTTTGCTGGGGTTTGACCCACGCGGTGTTGAAGAGACGGCATGGGCATCTCCCTCCTTCTTTTTTGCCCCCGTTGCCCCGATTCTTTTGGCATTCGCATTTGTGGAGGAAACGTAATCAAACTTTCCTCTTTTCAATCCTACCTCGATTCTTTCCCCGGCAAACACTAGATCCGCAAAGCTGGACGGCATGTAACCTACTAGCTTCTCATAGTAGAACACTGGCAGAGTGTCTACCATCATGGTGATCATCTCTCTCTCAACCATGGGAGGAGCTACTTGTGCCGCCAAATCCCTCCATCGCTGCGCATATTCCTTAAAGGTTTCACCCTCTTTCTTGAACATATTATGCAGTTGAGTACGGTCAGGAGCCATATCAGAATTGTACTGATACTGCCTTAGGAAGGCGGTAATCAGATCCTTCCAAGTACGGATACGGGAAGCTTCCAAATTAGTGTACCACACTACCGCAGCTCCGGCCAAGCTATCCTGAAAGAAGTGTATTAACAGCTTTTCATCTTTAGAGTGGGCGCCCATCTTACGGCAGTACATCTTGAGATGGTTTTTGGGACAAGTCGTCCCTTTATACTTGTCGAAGTCCGGCACTTTGAACTTCGGGGGAATAACAACATCGGGTACTAAGCAAAGATCCGTCATGTCTGCGAACGGATAGTCCCCAAATCCTTCCACGGCCCTCAATCTTTCCTCAAGGAGATCGAGCTTCCTCCTTTCTTCAGTTGCTGGGGGCGGCCCTTCCGTGGACAAAACTATTGGTGGTGCTGCGATGTTGGGTTGAGGCAACGTGCCTGGTGCCGGCCCTTCGGGGATCGGGGGATAGAACTCGACATCCCTTCGAGCATAATCTTGAGGGTCTTTGTGGACTTCGTCGGGCTGCTGAGGAGGCTCTCTTTCATGGACGGGAGAAGCAATGTGGCCCGCATCTTCTTGCAAGACGGGTGGTGAATAGTTGGGCGGCAATCCATAAGGGTAAGCCGCTCGGTTGTATCCCAGGTGAGGGCTGCCATCGTGCCCCAGTGTGTCCCTTCCCCGTCCTACTATGTTTGAGGGAGGATGGTGCGTAGTTGCCAAGAGAGTCGGGTCTGCTTCGGCAGCCGAACTGACAGCGGCGGCGGTGGCCGCGTTCTTCTCTATGAGCTGCTTCATACTTAACATGGCCTCCATCATGGAGGCCATTTGTTCTTTCAGAGCCGACATGTCGGCTTTCATCTGTTCCTGCGTCTCCTCTTGATCTCCCATCGTTCTAGATTTGGATCTGGTGCGATAGGGATACCTTGCGGCGCGTTTAGTTATGGTGTTTTTCCCTAAAAAACCAAACGTGAGGAGTGGGTAAAGAAAGAAAATGCATGCTAGAGATGAAATGTAGGAGTGATTTGATTTGCACAAGCTTTTTGGAGTAGAAACATGGGACCAACTCATTTTATTTCAAAAAGAAAGTCATATCTAGTCAAGGTATGAGAGACCATACAAGTTTCCTAACGATTTCTAATTATGTGGGCCATTAAGTCTATCATATGCTGACAATAGCCGAGAAGCCCATGAATCTCTTCGGGGGTGGAGTAGGTGTCTGCCATCGCCTTGGCCTTGGCTAATAAGCGGGGAAGTTCTTGACTCCCGTTCAAGGTAAAAGCAAACCGGTCCATCCACATGGTTGCCTCTTGGTGTAAAGAGTCGATCACCCTTCCTCTAGCCTCTTTTTCCGCATACACTTGAGCATACTCGTCCGCGATTCTATGCTCGTGGGCCATGGCTAGACCCAACTCTTCTTGGTTGTCATACCCTAATTTCGTCCGGGGACCTTTGCTTGATGACATGCGACCATTCTTTGGTCCTCGTGAGGTGCTTGGCACCCATCGTTAGGCAATTTATGAAATTCCAGGACATGCCGAAAAACCAAAAAAATATTGATGCACAATCCGTAAGTTTCCGTGACACACCGGAAATCAAATGGAAGCATCGTTGCATAATTAAGTGAGGTTCCGTAACATTCCGTAAGTCAAAAGGGGGATGATTATGTAATCCGCAAGGTTCCGTAACATTACGGAAAGAAAACAAGTATCGTTACGAAATTCGTAAGTTTCCGTAACTTTACGAAAAAAGAATCACCAAAAAAAAAACAGCAGAGGGGGTGTACTTAGTAAAAATGGGGGTGCAAATAGCACCCAGGCCCACTTGGGCCCTCTAGAATATTCCTCCAGAAGGCTGTTGCTTCTGGAGGAAGCAACCTGGCTCGCCTGGGCGAGCTGAGCTCGCCTGGGCGAGCTGGGCGGCAACCACCTCCCCTATTTTGCTATAAATAGGGGAGGAAGTGAAGAAGAAAGGGGTTCAGCCCCTTAGGCACTTCTCTCTCTTTCGAATTGGCTTGGAAAAATTGTTTCCGTGAAGAAAATCTAAGCCGAGGCGCTTCCGAAACGTTTCCGTAACGTTTTCCGTGAGGGATCTCGCAAAGGTTTCAACCGTTCTTCGACGTTCTTCATTCGTTCTTAATCGTTCTTCGATCTTCAACGGGTAAGTACCTCGAACCAAGCTTTTCGATTCATTCTATGTACCCGTAGTGGTCCACATTGTGTTTCGTGCATTTTTATTCTCGTTTTGTTTACTTTTTATACCCCCTGTTGACGTGCTTAAGCCATTTTACTTAAGTCATTTCTCGCTTAACTTAAAAATAAAATAAATTTCCACCGAACGTTTGAATTGTATTATCCATTAACTTCGGTTAAAATAAATTCCGACCGTTCGGTCGTGCCGTAACCACGTTGGAAATCAAAAAGAGGTAAAAAATAATATAATAATCAAAAAGACATCTTTTAGTAAAATAAAGCGGAAAATCAATCGGACGTTTTCTCTTTGGGATTTCTCATTCTTAATCGAATTGATTAATAACTAAAGTGAAACTAAAGGCTAAAATCAATTCGCCTAGTCAAGCTCGTCCATAAAAATAGGCTTTTGAAGTTTGTCATTTCATTTTCTCACTAAGTAAAATGGATCATTTTTAAGGTCCAACGCCTTAAAATGATCACCTCTTAAAGTAAAAAAGAATCACTTGATAAGAAAGAACTACGTAGGTCTGATTTTCTCATCCCAATTGAGGAATACGTAGGAGCAAAGGGAAACACCCTTGTCGACCACAAAAAGAGAAAAAATATAAAAAGGGTATAAAGGATATAAGGACATAAAAGGGAACGTAAAAATCAAAGTCATGTTTGCACATTCGATTAAAGGCTGTCGTCCCTTGTGACGGACGTGTGGGGTGCTAATACCTTCCCCGCGCGTAAATACAACTCCCGAACCTTTCACTTAAAAGTTCGTAGATCGCGTCTTTTCCAGTTTTTCCGACGTTTTCCTCAAATAAACGTTGGTGGCGACTCCGCGCGTATTCCTTTCGTGGAACACGCATCCCGCGAGTCTCGCGTCGCCCTCCCGCCGAAGGGTAGGTTGCGACAGTTGGCGACTCCACTGGGGACTGTTTTTAGAGAGTTAGGCCATTTAATTTTGTGCAATGTTTTACCGTGACTTACCTCTTTGTTGGTTTCCTTTCATTATGTTCTTGTGTATATAAGCTCTTTGTTGCTTTTAGTGCGTTTTAAATGTATGCATGAAGTAAATATTTATTCATTTGATGCACACAAACACCAACACTATTTGCACACACTGTGAGTGAAAAAGGGCCCTATACCCGGGTTCATGGGAGCATAAAGAGTGGAGGTGAATCTGTGATCATGCTAGGTCTCCGACTTGCTTGATTACAGTGAACCCTCATCTAGAGCTTTTCTCTTTGAAAACCTATTGTTGCTAGTAGTCCCTACTGCTACAATATGTTCTTCAAAGGGGATGATACCTCTAGAAACCATCAAGAGAGATATAACTACCTTGGGGATTATTGCTAAAAGCCTAGTTAGTTCTCTCCCTTATAGGTCCCTTAAATAGGGGCACGGAGCAAACACGCTGCGTGCCATTTTTCACACTGCCATGCATGAGTATCATATACCCTTTTGCTTATGTTCGGTAAATATTGTCATACTGTGTACATTCCCGCATTGTGTCTTTTGCATAGGCATTGCATATGGGTTTTGTCTTGATCCCTACTGTAAACAAACCAACGGAGGGTCCGTGTCGCCTTCTTAAAAACGTGCGTTGGGGCATTTTGCTACCCCTAGACGTCGTATCTAAGAAGGGGACAAATTCCCCGGACCCCCGCATTCCTAGATTGCATCTGTGTCATATGCATTCCATCATGCATTCATCCATCCCACCCATGAGACATCGGAGTTTTGATTTGCACCAGCTTTTGTCTCACTTTAGTAAGCATGGGAACAAATCAAACCGGCAAGAGGTTCTACCAAGTCAAGGTCAAAAGCCTAGATACCACCAGCATCAAGGAATTAGGGCGGTTGATGGAACCCCTCCAAATGCAAGCCTTCCGCAAGACTTACGGAAAGATCTTAGAGTTAACCATAGCAGAGGTGTCCATAGAAGCCATTGTATCACTTACCCAATACTACGACCAGCCTTTGAGGTGCTTCACATTCGGAGACTTCCAATTAGTACCAACCATTGAAGAATTTGAGGAAATTCTAGGATGTCCTCTCGGGGGAAGAAAACCATATCTTTCCTCCGGGTGTCTCCCCTCTTTGAGCAGAATTGCAACTGTGGTCAAGGATTCAGCAAGAGGTTTGGACCGCATAAAACAGACTCGGAACGGCATAGCGGGCCTACCACAGAAGTACCTAGAAGACAAGGCGAGGGGTATGGCCAATCAAGGAGACTGGGTCCCGTTTATGGATGTGTTGGCTTTGCTAATTTTCGGGGTCATCCTCTTTCCAAACGTGGATGGTTTGGTAGACCTAGCAGCAATCGACGCTTTCCTTGCCTACTACCATGGCAAGGAAAGTCCGGTGGTAGCTGTCTTGGCAGATCTATTTGACACATTTGACCGAAGGTGCGAAAAGAGTAGCGCACGGATCATCTGTTGCTTACCCGCCCTCTGTGTTTGGTTGGTTTCGCACTTGTTCCGACAAGACACAAGACATCCATGTCCGCTCCTGAGCCATCGCTCGTGTACTGAAAAGAGGAGAATAGATTGGGACCAGCTTTTGGCCGGGATAGGAGGTAGAACAATCAGTTGGTTCCCCCGATGGAAGGAAGGAAAAGAAGGAGTCCTTTTCTCATGTGGAAGATACCCAAACATTCCGCTGGTAGGAACGAGGGGTTGTATTAACTACAATCCCGCGCTCGCTATAAGACAACTAGGGTACCCCATGAGGGGAGCACCGACGGAAGAAAGCATGTCTAGTTTCGGGACGGTGTTAAAATCACAAAGTAAGCC
>NC_038245.2:13415426-13416545 GCF_000004515.6 Glycine max
TGAAAGAGGAAGTTTGATTACGTTTCCTCCACAAGCGCGAATGCCAAAAGAATCGGGGCAACAGGGGCAAAAAGGAAGGAAGGAGATGCCCATGCCGTCTCTTCAACACCCGCGTGGGTCAAACCCCAGCAAACACCTCATGGTACCCATCAGTACGCGCAACATCACCCAAGTTTCTCGGCTCATGCTGGGAACGCCTCTAGTTCAACACCCGTGCAGCCTAAGGCACCCACTCAGAAGGAAGCTCCCCAAGTTCCAACTCCGAGCACGACTCGGCTGGCCGGTAATTCCAACACAACAAGGAATTTCCCTCCGAGGCCATTGCCGGAATTCACCCCGCTCCCAATGACGTACGAAGATCTTCTACCATCCCTCATCGCCAATCATTTGGCCGTGGTAACTCCCGGAAGGGTCCTCGAACCCCCTTTCCCGAAGTGGTATGACCCTAACGCAACTTGCAAGTACCATGGGGGTGTCCCGGGGCATTCCGTCGAAAAATGCTTGGCCCTTAAATACAAGGTCCAACATTTAATGGATGCTGGATGGCTGACTTTCCAAGAGGATCGGCCCAATGTGAGAACCAACCCGCTCGCCAATCATGGAGGGGGAGCAGTTAATGCAGTTGAATCCGATAGGCCGCACAGGTCTAAACCTTTAAGGGATGTGGCAACCCCTAGGAGGTTTATCTTTGAGGCCCTACAAAAAGGAGGTGTGATTCCCCATAGTGGGTGTAAGGAGGATTCCTGTCTGCTACACTCCGGCGAGATGCATGACATGGAGACATGTTTGGAAGTAGAGGAATTGTTACAGCGGATGATAGATCAAGGTCGACTGGAAGTCGGCATTGAAGGAAAAGAAGAGCAGCATATATGCATGCAATCTACGGAGGGGAGCGGTGTTGCGAAGCCCAAACCCTTGGTGATATACTTCACTAAAAGCGCAGCTTCGCAAAAGCCCGGACACCCTTTGATAGCCAAATCTGTTCCTTTCCCGTACCAAAATAGCCACGCGGTCCCGTGGAGATTTACACCTCCGGGGAAGAAGAAGAAGTCACTGACGTCAGCTCGCTGTCAGCTAAAGTAACAAATATCACGGGACTGAGTGGTGTGACCCGTAGTG